>NW_026136919.1:0-49034 GCF_905237075.1 Dicentrarchus labrax | reverse complement strand
TTGTACGTTGTTTCCCAAGGCTGTTATTACCCTAAAGGTCATGATAGGTCATTTTATACGATGAGCTAAAACGGTCTAACTACAGTAAAATAACAATGGGGACTGACATCATCACAAATTAATACATTTGGGCTTATTGAATCCACAGGAGCCCCTGCTTTCCAGTCATATCCAATGTTTGCAGTTCCAATACAGTTGATGGACCCCAGTATGCAGTAACATTCAAATACACACTTATACTGCATTCAAAAACTGCATGGTTTATGCCCAAAACTGAATGTAATTGGCTTAAAGTGGGCATGTATATAAAGGTGAGACTTGTGGGTACCAATTCAGATATCTTAAAGTGAGAGGTCAAGTGACTCCTTTTGAAATTGGCCATGCAAGTTTTTCCCTAACCAAAATAGATTTCTATTTTGAACCTTAATTTAAAAGAAAAGACACTGCATTTCATCTATTGCCTTTAGAGTAAATGACGTGTGTGTGTGTGTGTGTGCGTGTGTAGGTACAGCTCTCTGGATGGGATCAATGTAGAGCGCCTGCTGGCCCTCATCAACAAGTCGTTCGATAAGACTCTGAGGCAAGACTACATCGACTCTCTTAGAGGACGACTGCACTCCGTCTACCTCTCTGAAGGGTGCGTGCAGCTACTCCAGGAAAAAAATGACCACACATAAATCCAGATCAGCATTAGTGTTGCATCCGGTCTTCCTTACTAAAGAAAGGCCTGTGGGTGTAAGTATGTCAAATATATGTATCCAAACCCAGCAAGCCCTCTCTCCTGAGGGGATTGTGTGTCTCTGTGTCTCCAGCTACAGCGCGGCAGCCATCATCACCATGGAGCCGGTGAACAGCGGCACTCCCTACCTCGACAAGTTTGTGGTGAGCAGCAGTAAGCAGGGCCAGGGCACCAGCCACATCCTGTGGGAGTGTATCAGACAGGACCTGGGCAAACTGTTCTGGAGGTCCAGAGCCACCAACAGGATCAACCCCTGGTGAGACACGCACACACACATTTTAAGACTTTGATGTTGCCATCCAACGTGTATTCAAAGCACATAGGAGGAAGAGTCTAATGCTAGGAAGGGTTTTCCCGATGAAGCCTGAAAGGGTTTTTTAGCTTGTGGCAGAAGATACGCAATGTCTCGACGTCAGTGGGGAGCTCTACCACTGTGGAGCCAGAACAGAGAGGAGTCTTGACCCAGATAAGCCACCATAGGGTCCTCTGAGTGGTGGGACGGCCAGATATCTGCTAAATGTGTCGCGTTTTGACCGCAGCCTACTCGAGGCGATTAAATGTATATAATGAATACAGTTATTTACATACATACCTGTATACACCCAGGAATGAATTCTGCAGGTCATCTTTTGAATTTGCATCTGGCTGAATGTAAACAGCAGCAACAAGATGGTGATGATAATATGGTTTCATCTTCACATAAAACAAACCATGGGTCCATCCACTTGTGTTTGAGCACCAAGCGTCATTGATGGAAACAGTCTGGCTCTGGCTGGTTTTAACATCACTAAAAAGCCGTCAGTACAGCCTCACAAAGTCACTAGTGTGACTGTTTTCACTTTGCTCTGAAGAGAACAGTGATGGCTGAGAGGGTTAATCACTCACCTGCTTTTTGTTGCACGTTGCGATATTTTGTATTGTCAATAAAAACTCCTGGAAAAGGATTTCTTAAGAGTGGGAACCTTGACCTTAAAATAATCTTATGTTAACTGAAAATGAACAATACAATTTGACATGTGATCTTCCTCTCTGTCTGTCTGTCTGTCTGTCTGTCTGTCTGTCCAGGTACTTTAAGCACTGTGATGGCAGCTTCGTTAATGGGGTGTGGACCGTCTTCTGGTTCGGCCTGACAGACATCAGAGATTCCTACGAGCTGGTGGAGTACGCCAAGAACCTGCCCGACTCCTTCCACCCCTCGTCTCTCACCGCGTCCCAGAAGCCCCCCACACCCGCCGCAGGATCCTGAGCCACCTGCTGCTTGCGTAGCTCTCTAACTCCGGAGAATTGTTAGCGCTGTAGCTCTTTTAGCTCCGAGGCTATGGAGTTGATTGAGCTTTGGAAAATGTTTTCTCATTTTTGCTCTGACTGGACTTTTTTTCTGTTCTCGATTTTTTTTTTTAAACTTGAAAACCAAAGTTACAGTAAGAACTTCATAGATGCAATATTTTGCAGAAGCTATAATCATTCTCCATTTGTTAAGCTGGGTTAGCTCTAAGCGTTGCAGGGCTGAAACTAAGTTGGCTTAATCTGTTGGGATGCACGATTTCTTTATTTAAATCAATAATTCCCTTCTTCTCATGGCTGATACTGATAATTTCACATATTTGTGTTTTAAAAATTAGTTCATAACTTGTAGTTTTTACACACCTGAGGGTAAGAAAGTCTTAAGTTATGTTGTGAGCAAAGATGGAGGATTTAATATTCCACAGCTCTGTTCCAACCAAATCTGACTGACATCCCTGTTGCTAATACAACAACAGTTCAGTTCATCAAATGTTCATTCATTTTTTCTAGTAAAGTTAAGGCTAACAATTGTTTTGCATAAGAATTCAAGATGAATAATTAATACCATCATATCATTTATTGGCTGTAGTTTAATGATCCCTATAATTCATAATAAGAATTCCCTATTATCGGCACATCATTCATCTGTCCCGATAATTATCGTGCATCCCTATTCATTTGAAAAGGAAACTTTTCACCCTTACATTGCCTTACATTGTAATAGGGACCAGGAAAACCGAGTACTTTACAGTGTGCCTTCACAAACACAGCCAGGTGCTGTGTCGCCTCCAGAACTCTCCTTTGGCCAAAATATCTAAATGCGCAATACAGGTGTTATTAAAAGGACACTACACCGGTTTTCTTTACTTGAGGAGTTATTTAGCCTATAAAAACAGTTGAAAGATGTTTTCTGTGGCTCTGTAGTGAGCTTTTTAAAGTTTGAGAAAATAACCCTGATGATGTCATCAGGGTTGTCAGCTTAAAAACTCCAAACTGTTACAGGGAGCCTGCGTTTTGCCAGTTTCCTGCTGTTTTGGCAGGCAGAGGTTAGAATACACTTTATTTTTTTGGCAGCTGTTCAGAAAATGTAGCTCTCCTTACCCCGGTTCTTATGAGCTTCTTAAATGCCAAAGTTGTGTTTACTACTATCATTAAAGCACTTCAGACCAAGCACTCCACATCTCATGCTCCATCTCTGAATCAGATATTTCATCTTTCCTGACAGTCGCCGTTGGGATTATTAATGGTAAAATTCAAAGCAGATCACGTTAACCAAAGTTATACATGCAAATACATTATTGATGCCGAAACTAATAAATAGCTTGATAGAATTTACCTATACACACCAGTAGGCTGTAGGTATAACATTAGTAAGCTATCTGGTTACTGGAAGAAAGGTACTGGAGTTATTTCCTCACATTACATAAAAAAGTGGTGCTATTTTCAGCATTCTGAATTTTAGCAGTGTATAATATTTCAAACGGACAGCTACAACCATGGATGACCCCGATATATCATCATAATTTCTGCTTTGCTGCTCTGGGTGTGGTAAAACAACGACCTCACGCTCTGAGTACTGCGTGACAGTGTAGATACATACATTATTCTCTGAGGTAGGAAGTTGTTTTTTTTAATCCAAAGTTAACTGTCGGCACAATTCCGTGGAATGATTCTGAGATTCTGGATAAATATGGGCCCAGACACACATGAAAGCATTAATGTTGTCATCTGCACAGATAAGCTAATGGGGTGTTTTATCATTACTTTTTGCAATAGCATTAAAAATAATATTTCTTCAGTTCAGGCTATTTTTCGTGACGTTTGAGGCGTCTACTGCTGACCAGATTTCATTCAGCCGTTATAATGATCTGCTGGTCGGACGGTGGCGGTCAGGACACGTTTATTTTTAACCTGTTGGTGGAGCCTTCAGATCAGCTGTGTTTACACGGGGCAGGTTGGGCTGACAACTGAAGGAGGATGGGCTCATAACTGAAGGAGGATGGGCTGGGATGAGTGGAAATGTGCTTTCATAGACCAGCAAGAGTCATTTGGTATTTCTGTTTCTTTGCAAACCTGTTCTTCAGCAACTGTATCCCAACTGCAGAACAGGCAGTCATGTTACAACTGATGAGCTAAATAAACAATCCCCTAAAAACATATCCACATTACACCCCCTCCTTTGTGGAAGGGGAAGTAGCAAAGAAGGGTGGTTATGTGATTTGTATGCTCTGTTTGAATAAACATTGGAATAATAAACCTGAAAGCTTTACCTCAACCAGAACTGGTTTTTCAAAAGCAGTGGTGTAACTGAGTATGTGTCTGTTACTTCCTTAAACAATGTGGTCCACTGAGGACAGTTTGAATATGCTTCATCATGCCTACACTTGCACTTTAGTTGGATTTTATGTTCCATCCCCAACCTGCTCAATAATGGCAGTGTGACATGTTTCCTCCTCATTCCTCAAGTCTTGTGGTCCTGCACCCTTAAAGGTCAATACTTCCATTTTGAGTGTCTGTCCATTGAATTATTTCACAAATTAAAATCAGGCAATTAAAACACCTCAGTAGTTTATTCCCTGTCACCAAACTGTCCTATGCCGGCATTGGATGCGGCTTTCAGTCCTCTTGCTGTTCACTGGGAGGGCCCAGTCCCGGCAGAGTCAGCTAATGGGTCCACTACAGCTGCTTGACTTGGGGGACGTCAAACACAGCGCTAATGGCTACTGCGACAAGCTATTTGTTTTAATAATAATTTTTATGCTATATTATATTCAATTAATAGTTTTTAGGGCAAAGTTATTGTTATTGTTATTATTATTATTATTATTATTATTATTAATTTTACTTAAAATGTACAATGTAATGAGTTTCAACAATTTTTTGAGTTAAATTAGTCTGACCTGTGGCCCTTTGCTATGTGTCATCCCCTCTTGCTCTCCCCCTTTCCTATCACTCTTCAACTGTCTATCGATTAAAGGGGAAAGAAGCTCCCCCAAAAAATATTTTAAAAAAGGAATGAACAGGCATCTGATTGTGAATGGGGATTTATGTTTTCTGTTGTTCTGTGGGTTGCCACAGCTCCTTGAAACCCTTGACAGTTGAAGGAAACAAATATAAAGGCAATTAAAAGTGCTCGATTTTATATATTTTGTGCAAGACGCTCTATGGTCTATGATCAGGACTTAATGGTGAAATCTTATAATAATATACTTTATTGTCCTTCACAGGAAATTTGTCACCGCAGTCTGTACATGCATACATAGATACGAAGAACAGAGAAAAACACATATGGACACTGCGTCATAACAACAAGAGTAAACAATACGGTACATTTAACACATTTACCACACCCTGTCTTGTACACCAACTCACGGCTGTTAACGGGATGCATTGTTTAAAGATGCTATGGCAGAAGGTACAAAGCTCCTGCCATAGCGAGCATGTTTACAGGCCACCGTCCTGTATCTGCGTCGGGATGGCAGCAGTTCGAAGAAAGAGTTGAGGGGGTGACTAGGGTCGTGTGCTATACTGTGTGCTCTAAGTGATTTGGTATAAAAAAAAAATCGACAATTGGAGATTTCCGTAAAGCCCGGTTCACACATGGGCACCTTTTCTTTCGGCGCCCTTGTTAACAGTCACACTGCCCACCTGAGTCTTGCATCTCAGCTACACCGATGCTTCACCAGAGAGCTGCTCGCAGTTCCCAGCAATAATGGACAGCGAAAAGGATTTGTTCAGTCATACGGACAATATACCACCAACATGTACACCTTTCACTACAGTTCCAGTGTCTGAATCTGTACAATGTGTCAGACATGGGAAACAATATGAATGTATGAACCCATCACCTCCTGTATGTGTTGGAGATCAATAGCTCTCTGTGGACAGAATCCCTTCACATGTTAACATTGCTTTGAAACCCCATTATTGTCAGTATACAATATTTGAATGCCCAATGCTCTAGTTAGTGGTTGTACGTTGTTTCCCAAGGCTGTGATTACCCTAAAGGTCATGATAGGTCATTTTATACAATGAGCTAAAACGGTCTAACTACAGTAAAATAACAATGGGGACTGACATCATCACAAATTAATACATTTGGGCTTATTGAATCCACAGGAGCCCCTGCTTTCCAGTCATATCCAATGCTTGCAGTTCCAATACAGTTGATGGACCCCAGTATGCAGTAACATTCAAATACACACTTATACTGCATTCAAAAACTGCATGGTTTATGCCCAAAGCTGAATGTAATTGGCTTAAAGTGGGCATGTATATAAAGGTGAGACTTGTGGGTACCAATTCAGATATCTTAAAGTGAGAGGTCAAGTGACTCCTTTTGAAATTGGCCATGCAAGTTTTTCCCTAACCAAAATAGATTTCTATTTTGAACCTTAATTTAAAAGAAAAGACACTGCATTTCATCTATTGCCTTTAGAGTAAATGACGTGTGTGTGTGTGTGTGTGTGTGTGCGTGTGTAGGTACAGCTCTCTGGATGGGATCAATGTAGAGCGCCTGCTGGCCCTCATCAACAAGTCGTTCGATAAGACTCTGAGGCAAGACTACATCGACTCTCTTAGAGGACGACTGCACTCCGTCTACCTCTCTGAAGGGTGCGTGCAGCTACTCCAGGAAAAAAATGACCACACATAAATCCAGATCAGCATTAGTGTTGCATCCGGTCTTCCTTACTAAAGAAAGGCCTGTGGGTGTAAGTATGTCAAATATATGTATCCAAACCCAGCAAGCCCTCTCTCCTGAGGGGATTGTGTGTCTCTGTGTCTCCAGCTACAGCGCGGCAGCCATCATCACCATGGAGCCGGTGAACAGCGGCACTCCCTACCTCGACAAGTTTGTGGTGAGCAGCAGTAAGCAGGGCCAGGGCACCAGCCACATCCTGTGGGAGTGTATCAGACAGGACCTGGGCAAACTGTTCTGGAGGTCCAGAGCCACCAACAGGATCAACCCCTGGTGAGACACGCACACACACATTTTAAGACTTTGATGTTGCCATCCAACGTGTATTCAAAACACATAGAAGGAAGAGTCTAGTGCTAGGAAGGGTTTTCCGATGAAGCCTGAAAGGGTTTTTTAGCTTGTGGCAGAAGATACGCACTGTCTCGACGTCAGTGGGGAGCTCTACCACTGTGGAGCCAGAACAGAGAGGAGTCTTGACCCAGATAAGCCACCATAGGGTCCTCTGAGTGGTGGGACGGCCAGATATCTGCTAAATGTGTCGCGTTTTGACCGCAGCCAACTCGAGGCGATTAAATGTATATAATGAATAGAGTTATTTATATACATACCTGTATACACCCAGGAATGAATTCTGCAGGTCATCTTTTGAATTTGCATCTGGCTGAATGTAAACAGCAGCAACAAGATGGTGATGATAATATGGTTTCATCTTCACATAAAACAAACCATGGGTCCATCCACTTGTGTTTGAGCACCAAGCGTCATTGATGGAAACAGTCTGGCTCTGGCTGGTTTTAACATCACTAAAAAGCCGTCAGTACAGCCTCACAAAGTCACTAGTGTGACTGTTTTCACTTTGCTCTGAAGAGAACAGTGATGGCTGAGAGGGTTAATCACTCACCTGCTTTTTGTTGCACGTTGCGATATTTTGTATTGTCAATAAAAACTCCTGGAAAAGGATTTCTTAAGAGTGGGAACCTTGACCTTAAAATAATCTTATGTTAACTGAAAATGAACAATACAATTTGACATGTGATCTTCCTCTCTGTCTGTCTGTCTGTCTGTCTAGGTACTTTAAGCACTGTGATGGCAGCTTCGTTAATGGGGTGTGGACCGTCTTCTGGTTCGGCCTGACAGACATCAGAGATTCCTACGAGCTGGTGGAGTACGCCAAGAACCTGCCCGACTCCTTCCACCCCTCGTCTCTCACCGCGTCCCAGAAGCCCCCCACACCCGCCGCAGGATCCTGAGCCACCTGCTGCTTGCGTAGCTCTCTAACTCCGGAGAATTGTTAGCGCTGTAGCTCTTTTAGCTCCGAGGCTATGGAGTTGATTGAGCTTTGGAAAATGTTTTCTCATTTTTGCTCTGACTGGACTTTTTTTCTGTTCTCGATTTTTTTTTTAAACTTGAAAACCAAAGTTACAGTAAGAACTTCATAGATGCAATATTTTGCAGAAGCTATAATCATTCTCCATTTGTTAAGCTGGGTTAGCTCTAAGCGTTGCAGGGCTGAAACTAAGGTGGCTTAATCTGTTGGGATGCACGATTTCTTTATTTAAATCAATAATTCCCTTCTTCTCATGGCTGATATTGATAATTTCACATATTTGTGTTTTAAAAATTAGTTCATAACTTGTAGTTTTTACACAGCTGAGGGTAAGAAAGTCTTAAGTTATGTTGTGAGCAAAGATGGAGGATTTAATATTCCACAGCTCTGTTCCAACCAAATCTGACTGACATCCCTGTTGCTAATACAACAACAGTTCAGTTCATCAAATGTTCATTAATTTTTTCTAGTAAAGTTAAGGCTAACAATTGTTTTGCATAAGAATTCAAGATGAATAATTAATACCATCATATCATTTATTGGCTGTAGTTTAATGATCCCTATAATTCATAATAAGAATTCCCTATTATCGGCACATCATTCATCTGTCCCGATAATTATCGTGCATCCCTATTCATTTGAAAAGGAAACTTTTCACCCTTACATTGCCTTACATTGTAATAGGGACCAGGAAAACCGAGTACTTTACAGTGTGCCTTCACAAACACAGCCAGGTGCTGTGTCGCCTCCAGAACTCTCCTTTGGCCAAAATATCTAAATGCGCAATACAGGTGTTATTAAAAGGACACTACACCGGTTTTCTTTACTTGAGGAGTTATTTAGCCTATAAAAACAGTTGTAAGATGTTTTCTGTGGCTCTGTAGTGAGCTTTTTAAAGTTTGAGAAAATAACCCTGATGATGTCATCAGGGTTGTCAGCTTAAAAAACTCCAAACTGTTACAGGGAGCCTGCGTTTTGCCAGTTTCCTGCTGTTTTGGCAGGCAGAGGTTAGAATACACTTTATTTTTTTGGCAGCTGTTCAGAAAATGTAGCTCTCCTTACCCCGGTTCTTATGAGCTTCTTAAATGCCAAAGTTGTGTTTACTACTATCATTAAAGCACTTCAGACCAAGCACTCCACATCTCATGCTCCATCTCTGAATCAGATATTTCATCTTTCCTGACAGTCGCCGTTGGGATTATTAATGGTAAAATTCAAAGCAGATCAAGTTAACCAAAGTTATACATGCAAAGGCATTATTGATGCCGAAACTAATAAATAGCTTGATAGAATTTACCTATACACACCAGTAGGCTGTAGGTAAAACATTAGTAAGCTATCTGGTTACTGGAAGAAAGGTACTGGAGTTATTTCCTCACATTACATAAAAAAGTGGTGCTATTTTCAGCATTCTGAATTTTAGCAGTGTATAATATTTCAAACGGACAGCTACAACCATGGATGACCCCGATATATCATCATAATTTCTGCTTTGCTGCTCTGGGTGTGGTAAAACAACGACCTCTGAGGTAGGAAGTTGTTTTTTTTAATCCAAAGTTAACTGTCGGCACAATTCCGTGGAATGATTCTGAGATTCTGGATAGATATGGGCCCAGACACACATGAAAGCATTAATGTTGTCATCTGCACAGATACGCTAATGGGGTGTTTTATCATTACTTTTTGCAATAGCATTAAAAATAATATTTCTTCAGTTCAGGCTATTTTTCGTGACGTTTGAGGCGTCTACTGCTGACCAGATTTCATTCAGCCGTTACAATGATCTGCTGGTCGGACGGTTGCAGTCGGGGCACGTTTATTTTTAACCTGTTGGTGGAGCCTTCAGATCAGCTGTGTTTACACGGGGCAGGTTGGGCTCATAACTGAAGGAGGATGGGCTCATAACTGAAGGAGGATGGGCTCATAACTGAAGAAGTATGGGCTGGGATGAGTGGAAATGTGCTTTCATAGACCAACAAGAGTCATTTGGTATTTCTGTTTCTTTGCAAACCTGTTCTTCAGCAACTGTATCCCAACTGCAGAACAGGCAGTCATGTTACAACTGATGAGCTAAATAAACAATCCCCTAAAAACATATCCACATTACACCCCTCCTTTGTGGAAGGGGATGTAGCAAAGAAGGGTGGTTATGTGATTTGTATGCTCTGTTTGAATAAACATTGGAATAATAAACCTGAAAGCTTTACCTCAACCAGAACTGGTTTTTCAAAAGCAGTGGTGTAACTGAGTATGTGTCTGTTACTTCCTTAAACAATGTGGTCCACTGAGGACAGCTTGAATATGCTTCATCATGCCTACACTTGCACTTTAGTTGGATTTTATGTTCCATCCCCAACCTGCTCAATAATGGCAGTGTGACATGTTTCCTCCTCATTCCTCAAGTCTTGTGGTCCTGCACCCTCAAAGGTCAATACTTCCATTTTGAGTGTCTGTCCATTGAATTATTTCACAAATTAAAATCAGGCAATTAAAACACCTCAGTAGTTTATTCCCTGTCACCAAACTGTCCTATGCCGGCATTGGATGCGGCTTTCAGTCCTCTTGCTGTTCACTGGGAGGGCCCAGTCCCGGCAGAGTCAGCTAATGGGTCCACTACAGCTGCTTGACTTGGGGGACGTCAAACACAGCGCTAATGGCTACCGCGACAAGCTATTTGTTTTAATAATAATTTGTGCTATATTATATTCAATTAATAGTTTTTAGGGCAAAACAACGTTCCAATATAGCGACTTACACTGGAAACTCCGTAGAACCGTAAAAGAGGCATGTGAATGATCCATTAGTTTCAAGCCATGCATATTTATATCAGCTCTCAAAAGAAGAACAACAAAGATACTTGAACAAACTGCAAGTTTTGGGCACTTGTGATCCTTATACAGCACCTGCCCGAGTTCCAGTTGGGCAATCTTTACATCTACCTTGTGGAGAATCCCTCCCCTTACACTGCCGTCAGAGTGACAGCATACAAAAGTACAGACTAGGGATGTCTCAATCTTTTATTTTACGTCAGCTGTCACACTGCTGTTTTTACTCATAAAGCTTTCATGCATGGTGCAGACATTGTAAACTCAACTGCAAGCTCCTTAACACCCCACTGCAAGTGGAACAAATGCCCCGTGAACAAAAAGCCAATTAGAGGAATTAATGGAATCAGTGCAAAAGATGTAGAGACAAAATAAACACTCAAAAAGATTTAATTCAGGTAATTCGGATCCTTTGGCGCAGCACTGGAGAGAGAAACTCCAAATGGGCGTCCCAATGAGGATGTGACGTCACGGGAAAACTATGAATACTAAATCGTTGGACTGCCCCAAATACACACAATATGCATAAATGTTAATAGGTTTGGTTTATAGTTTGTAATGTTTTTAACAATAATAAGCATTGGTTAGTGTGCCTAAATTGTAGTAACAACAACCAACACATTTTTATTGTAAATTGTTACCAAAGTTTAATCGTATTTCTGCAAGAAGAAACCATGGCAACTTCCGTAGAGCTGCTAGTAACATTAGAAGATTTGGCAGATGGAGAGTTTAAAAAGTATAAATGGTACCTGCAGCAAGCTGAGGTCTTGGAAGGCTTCCCAGCAACTCCAACCCGGATAGCAAACAGTCATTTAAACTTTTACAATAGAGCAAGGTAGGTCCCTGTAGGTAGATCATTACAGCGGACTCTTTTACACTAGAGAGCCACACCTTGCAACCTGCAACATTTGGACTAAAGAGGAAACTGTGCTGACGATGAAATCCCATAATTAAGTTCCCTTTTTGTCATAGCTCAGGGTTACTGCCGTTTGTTCTTTGGGTAATAGGTAAGAACTGATGTTTCTGTAATATTTCTATAAGCTGTAAAGGTTTTGATTCTAATGGTGACTTTTTATTTCCTTGTAAGATTCCATAGTGCCTTTGTTCTGTTAGTTTAAAATGGTGTATGGGGTTGGTTATGGCAGTTGCTGGTTTTCTGTTAACGTTCAGTATTGATACTTTTTTCTCTTTTACTGCAGTCTAATTGTTTTTCCTACTTATCTTTCTTCTTTCTGTATTTTCTTTGTAAATGTACTACATTTTATCTGTAAACAAAACGTTAACTTTTGCACTGAATTCATGAAAGAGATGAATACACTGTAATACAATGAGTTATTTTAACTTAAAAATTATTGAAATATTGGATTACATAAAAAATGTAAGTAACATAAACTCAATTTATTTTTATTATTATTATTATTATTATTGTTGTTATTATTATATTATATATTATTATGTACTTTTTACTAGTTATTTTGTTTTCACAATACAAAATATCTTTTTAAAAAATTAAGTCAGTGTCACTAAAGCTACTTGATGAGTTAACTTAAAATGTACAATGTAATGAGTTTCAACAATTTTTTGAGTTAAATTAGTCTGACCTGTGGCCCTTTGCTATGTGTCATCCCCTCTTGCTCTCCCCCTTTCCTATCACTCTTCAACTGTCCATCGATTAAAGTGGAAAGAAGCTCCCCCAAAAAATATTTAAAAAAAGGAATGAACAGGCATCTGATTGTGAATGGGGATTTATGTTTTCTGTTGTTCTGTGGGTTGCCACAGCTCCTTGAAACCCTTGACAGTTGAAGGAAACAAATATAAAGGCAATTAAAAGTGCTCGATTTTATATATTTTGTGCAAGACGCTCTATGGTCTATGATCAGGACTTAATGGTGAAATCTTATAATAATATACTTTATTGTCCTTCACAGGAAATTTGTCACCGCAGTCTGTACATGCATACATAGATACGAAGAACAGAGAAAAACACATATGGACACTGCGTCATAACAACAGGAGTAAACAATACGGTACATTTAGCACATTTACCACACCCTGTCTTGTACACCAACTCACGGCTGTTAATGGGATGCTTTGTTTAAAGATGCTATGGCAGAAGGTACAAAGCTCCCCCTTTTTTAGTTTTGTTTCAGATTTAACCATTTCCCTTCACTTCATGATTAATTTGCCAGACTGTATATTGCTCACAGATCCATTTTTTGATTGACAAGAGACACCTTGCAACCTGCAGCTCTGGGTTATAGCTGCTTTAAAATTGAGCAACTATAAGCAATAAAAGTGTGTGTGTCTCTTCACAGATGGCTGTGTTTCAGAAACCATCACTTCAGTTAGCAGCTGTTGTGTGTGTGATCCTTGTGCTTACTTGCTATTTTATAATATTCTATAACTGTCCTGGAGAGCTACTCAAAGAGGAGGTTCCCAGTACACAAGAACTGAGGTAAAGTCCACTCTGTGTCTGTGTGTGGGGGTCGGGGGGTTGCTTTGAAAACGTTTAATTTCCTCTGTTTCCATTTTAAACAGCCAGTGTTCTGCCTGAATCAGTGTTTATTAGAATGATATTTTGATTTTGATTTTAATGCTAAAAAAGAGACTTAAATTCAAAGTGCTCCTGCAGCATACTCTCAGCAAATCAAACATTTTCATATATATTTTATCATAAGAGTCATGAAATGCTAAAAAGCAGTAATAAGTAAAATGGTGTGAATGAATGATGACATTATAGTAACATTTGTAGGATGGCTGTGGCTCCTTTTTCAGCTGCCTTTATAAAAGCTGTGGGTCACATGACATATAGGGCTCCATGGAAACTGCAATGTGTTTGGGTGGGAACCAGGCAGTCATGGCCCTGGGATAAAAATTTCAAATATTAGCAGTTGTGTTTTGTTTGTCTTGACTATGCATCGATTCATCTATAGATATGCAAACTAAACTTACTCTACTTCAACCCGCTCTGTCTCTTCTTCTCCAAACCAAATCTGATTTGTTTGAAACTACAGTATAACATGAATAAACCAATGAAACAGACCATAATAGGGCTACAATTCAATTCAATTTTATTTGTATAGGGCCAATTCATAACAGAAGTCATCTCAGGACACTTTTCAAATAGAGTAGGTCTAGACCGAACTCTTTAAAACATTACATTACTACTACTTATCATGTGTTTGTGGAATGGTAAGAACACATCAGCTCATCAGTAGAATATGAACAGTCTGAGCTATAATTCTGCTCGAGCCCTCAAGCAATGTTGGACAATGTCAGCGATAATATGGCAAAGAAGAGAACAGATATATTATCCTCCACACTTCCAGGTTGGGACCACTCACTACTCCTCCATCACCTGGTCCGTGCACCTGTGCCCCCGGCTCAGTGCTCCTCAAAGATTGCGTTCCTAAGGACCAGTATGAAGAGCTGGTGAAGCGCAGAGCTAAGGAGTTCCAACAGCAGAAAGCCAGGTAGTGGGTGGATGGATGGATGGATGAATGGATGGAGTGCTTTCATTTAATTAGCTACTCTCAACCTGCCTTTATTTGGGACATGTCTTTAATTCCTTTTGCACGAAACTCTTGCTCAGCCAAGATGGGAATTGTTATCTAATTGTTTATTAAGACCAGTATGAATGTTCGACTCATAATTTGATACTTTGGTGTTCGTGGTGTCTGTAAAATGAACTGAAGGTTCTAATTGTGGAGAATCTAACGATGTATAGCATGTCCATATTAATAAAATAATAATTCTTATAATAATAGGAATAATTCTTCAGTAGCACTTTACATTACAACTTTGTAAAAAACAAGATGTAGTGGGAAAATGCATTCAGAAATAAGGTTCTGCAAACATGAAGCAAACTATATTATGTTGTGCTATTTCATGTTTAATTTTACAGGCTTACAGTATATATATATTATATATATATATTTTATGTTCATGTATGTTCATCCTCATGTATTCACATTCTCGTTGTCTCACACTAGTTAGGAGAGTTGTTAATCAGTGTGCCATGAGCTAAGCACATTCCAAAGACCTAGGCTGTCTCCTGGAGAGTAGGGCATCAGATGTGTTATGACTACTGTTTATCAGACATGAGACGTCACCAATAGACACCCATGGGAAAGAGGCATATAATAGAGTGATTTGCGAGATACTTTGGTGGAAAAGGGGCCAAAGAGTATTACTATATTAGCAGTTTGTTTTATGTAAATCTCCTGCAACACACAATGCAAGTTTGTTTTCCCCCTCACCACCAACATCCCTCACTCTTTCCAATCTCCTCAACAGGTCACCATCTGAATTATCCAAACTGCTATTTGCTTTGCCTAACTCTCCTCTGCAGTATCCCACCCAGGGTTTTACTGTACGACCTTTGACCCCCACTCTCATACCAGGTATGTTATGTTATACTCTATACATAGTCCAGATAGCATTTTTATCTATTTGAAGTTTTTACATTACAATACAAAATGACACAACAACAAGTTGAAGCAGTTTGGGTTCATCTTAATCGTAGAAAACACAATGAAAAATAATCACAGAATCTTTGAGCTAAACCTGGTACACAGAAATGTATCACCACAAACAGAACTAAATCATAGTCAGTAGTGATTTAATCAAGTCTTGAATTTAACATGTCTGGAATATCAGGTAAAATAATCTCAGAGCTGCCAACTCTCACGCTTTCGCCGTGTGACACACGCCTTTGCCTGTTTTCACACGCACTCACGCCACACATCCAATTTCTCACGCAAACCAATCCGATCTTGGGCCGTTTCGGTCCCCTGCAGTTTGTACCGTCCAAAAACAATGTTACGCTATAGTAAACAGAGACTCGTCACGCACTAGGACCAAGCGGAATCGGCCTCTCAAGCTGAAGCCTGTTACCCTGAGTTTAGACCCGCCCACAAGCTCCTCGATTGGCTCTGCTGTTTCTTGTGTGATTGGCCGTCCCTGCTGTCACTCCATCATGCTTGCACACCGGTCTTCTAGTTGCCCAGGTAATATCAGAGGTTTCATTTACATTAACGTTTGAGTCAGTGTCCATGTGCGTGCGTGCGTATGTGCGTGCGTGCGTGCGTGCGTGCGTGTGTGTGTCCAGAATGTTTTTTCTTTATTTACATTTACATGCTTTATTGCTACATGCTTTACAAGCAGTCAAACCAAAAAAGGGAACAGTAAACGTAAAAGTATTGCTACGTTTAAAAAACTTTAGAAAACTAGAAGAACTACTATTGTGTATTATTGAGCCAGTTATCTCAGTCGGTAGAGCTGGCGAACCATATACGGAGTTGCTGCAGTGGTGTGGGTTTGAATCCGACCTGCTGCCCTTTGCTGCATGTCATCCCCTCTCTCTCCACCCACCATCACTGTCTCCATACAGCTGTCTCTATAAATAAAGCCATCAAAAGGCCCAAAAAATTACCTAAAAATAATACTTGTGTCCCCCCCACCTCTGAAATCAAAATTTCGTCCTTGATCTGAGCTGAGACTAGGTATGTATCTTTAATTTTAAATCTTGATATAAATTCTTTGTTTGTGCGTGTGAACATGATTTAGTGTGGTGAAAGCTGTCATAACAAGCAGGAGAGCACCTTGTTAACCTGGTGGTATACTGCATGCTCAAAATATCAGCTCATTGCATTGTTTATTTACTCACAGTTTAATACCATTCTAATCAAAATATCAATCAACCGACAGGTACCTAGGTCCAATCTTAAACACTGGTCTATGAATAAGGCTTTATTGTGATACAGGCAGTCATTTAGGCACAACAATAATTTTCTGGTTGAATGTTTAGCTCAAGTCTAGAAGGCCCTACGAGTCATGATGTCGAACATGAATCAGAATAAGTTCAGGTATTGCACATCTTTAACAGACCACCCAAAAATCCACCAGAATGCAGGAAATCACATCTACTTAATGCAAAATTTCCTGGGGGTGGACCTTCAGCTATGTCTGCTTCTCAGAATGTAACCAATACTGTCCATCTCCAGTAAGCTGCCCTATCAACGGCTTTGGGCCTCCCCACAAACCACCAGAATGCAGGGTACAACATGGGTACAACATCAAATTAATTCCAGTTCTCTGATATCTTAGCCACCAACTTGTGTGGCTGTGTGCGCGGCATAATTTTGGTCACCCCCCGACAAAATCTCACTCCAAGGTTTTTTTGAAAAGTTGGCAGCTATGTAATCTCAAAATGTGGTCTTACAAAGCCGGAGATAGACGTGTGTCCGTTATTAAAAAGGATAGTATCTTTTGGTTCCAGGTTTAGCACTGCATGCAGGACACAGAAGCAGCTACAAGGTTGGTTTGATCCCATAGATGGATGCAACAGATCAGCAACCAACAAATTGGGTGGTTGATACCAAATGGCTGCTGAATGTTTGAAAATTCATAAAAAAAGAAAAAAAAGAAAAAAGCCTTAAATATTCAAGATTTTACATATAAACACATTGAACACAGTATGGTATTACATTATATAGCGTTTAATGAAAATGATACATTTGCTGAAACACCCAGAAAACCATACTGTATAATAATGAAGATAAAGTTGTGTCTATTGAAATAACTTAATTAGAGCATGATTAAGTGGCTTTGTGCCAATATTACTACGGTGGATACCGTTCCAAAACATCATTAAACATCATTGTACAGCAGCCATCTTGGTCTTAACCTTGGATCTAGGGGCAGAAACGTCAACACAGCTACGCGGTACAGGTCTGATTTTGAAAGTCAACATTTATTGAGCTTTACTTTGAAGTTCAGTTTTTCATTTTGTACCAAATCCATATCTGTATTCTAGTCAGGCTGTCAGAGTAACATCCTTTTCCTCAATAGCCAACATTCAAAGGTGACTGTAGAATGTGATTGAATGAGACTGCACAATCATTGGCTTTCAAAATCTCTTAACCGATGGATCCTGACTTTAAGGTCAGTGGTGTACAGTAGCTGCATAACTTGCAGCCTGTGCTAGCTGTGTACAGAAAGCTCTACGCCAACATGGCTGCTCTTTCCTCTACAAACAGTGGGGCTCTGTTCTTGCTTCCTTTGACTCTCTGATATTGTGGCTTTGGTGTGGGACTGGCCTGCTTCCGTCTTGTCAAATGAATGCTTTGAAAATAGAGAAGCATTACATAAACAAATTGCTACCAATAGTCTGGTGCCCAAAGAGAAGTTTTTGCATACTTTTTATGAAATATCTGCGGGTTGAAAAAGACTCAACACGCCACAAGTGGTCGACTCTAGCTACATCTCCCCTGTTTCGCTGGACAGGATTTAAGTGTTTTACCAAATTCATGGCTGCTATCAGCCAGTCAGCATGTGTAATTATAAATCAATCCCAATCGAGATCCATATATTATACAACAAAAATATTGTATGGTATGGGGGTATGTGTACTTGAGCGCTGTTTTTGTGCAGTTTATTCAAATGTGTCTACTCTAGGTATCCTTGCATGTATCCAAAGGCATCCTGACCACAGAGATTCCATCTGAAGGTGTGAAGATCCAAGGTGAGATTGCAATAGCAGAACTAACTACTTTATAGATGTAGTTCCTGAGTCCTATTAGCTGACTGCACAGACTGGGAGCATGCAGCAAACAGGGGAACATTCAGCACAATATTGTTTCAAAGATGCCAGTGCAAAGATTTAAACATGTGAATATGTAAACAATAACGATATAACACAAATGTGCAAATAGTTAACTGTGTAAACATTGTCAATATATTTTTTGGAATATTAATTCACTTCTAAACCTCACACAAGCATACATAATTGGTAGTTCAGTCAGAACCCCAGTCGGAGCCTACAGGTGGATGCTGGGGTGGTGGTTACAGAGCAGCAGGCAGCAATAGTTTACAGAGCAGCAGCAGCAGCAATACGGATGCAGGGCAACAGCGGCATTGACAGAGCAGAGGGAGAGCTGGGAAATTTTGCAGTTTAAATAGACCGCCAGATTGGAAGGGTGCTTTAGTGATTATGGCACATGTCATGTGTGAATATCAGCGCAGCTCGAGTTGACTGCCTGAACTAGCTCGCAGGCTTCACTCCATTTAAACAGCTTAAAGACTTTTAAGATACGTTTGAATGTTGCCTTGCAGCATGAACACACTGCCAGGTCTGGTGTGTCGTGGATTGTCTTGCTTTTTGCCGCCCATGTTGTCAGATTTGAGCATGTCTCAGGTGTGGCTGTAGTGTAGTGAAAAGGATCTGTTCATACTCAGATTGACATTATATACATATACATTTCACTGCAGTGAAAGGTGTATATCTGTAGAATATGTCAAATGTATAAAAATATAGATTTTATTTTGATTTTAACTCAACACTTCCTGTATCTGTTTCAGATTAAAAGCTATGTCCCAATTCTGTGCACATAATCCATTCATTTGTTAAGAAGGCTTTTATTGAACTGTATTTATCAAAGGAAAATTCAGCATAAAAAGATAAGGCTGGCAGCAGCAGCTCTGCAGTAGACATCCTCTCTGTGTGGGAGCCACAGTATAAGTTCAGTCAGCCAACTCACGTTTGAAATGTTTATTACAGCAGTATAGCATATTTAGATTTTGGCGTCTAGGCTCCAACCTCATCATTCCCCGCAGATATGTTTACATAGAGATATTGGGGAGTGCAAATACCTTAACCCTGTAAAGCCCAAACCATTAAATAATTGACAGAAAATTCAAATTCTTTGAAACTGGAGCCTTTATTGGTCCTTCTGAACAAACACAAAAATTTTCAAATATCAATTTCCATATAGGAGTTTTAATTTGTATTATATTTGATACAGCGGGTCACAATGCTCAAAGATTCTTTTTTTCTTGAACAAAAAATACACAAACAAATCCAACAAATCCAACAAAAACAATGCAGCAATGGAACTGGCAGGGAAGTCTGGAAGAAACCACGTGTCCACTTCCTGGTTAATGGCAGTCTTGTAGCATGGCCGGAAAGCCCTCTAGTGAGCAGATTACTGCCCCCTGGTGGATTATTCGTGCACTGCATGTATATAATTGTATACATCGGGTTTTTCAGGGAAAAAATTGGGGAGAGCTGGGAAATTTTGCAGTTTAAATAGACCGCCAGATTGGAAGGGTGCGCTTGGTCAGTGATTATGGCACATGTCATGTGTGAATATCAGCGCAGCTCGAGTTGACTGCCTGAACTAGCTTGCAGGCTTCGTTTCATTTAACAGATTTATATGAATATTCCAGTTGTCAAGTAATTTGTGTTACAATCATAAAACATAATCATTATCATCATCAATAATCATCAATCATATAAAACTAACTATTTTTATGTTGTGGCAAAAAACCAACAGGTCATGGTGAGACAAAATTGATTATAGAGTCTAGCAGCCTGGTGATCCTCAACAACCTGCTGGCTAAAGTGTCCTATACCAGCACTGTCTACCATATACACACTGGAGATCTCGGTATGTATCCAAGAAATTGGAACTGAGCTAGAAACAGAATCTTTATGTGAAAAGTTGCAGAAAAGAAATGCATAAAATTACATTACAGCAAGTCATTTTGTACTTTATTTTCTTTATCATACCTGATAGTAAATGTAATCAAAAAGAATGTGTGTGCATAAATGTGTATCTGTGTGTTTCAGACAGGCAAGATTCACTGGGGTCTTAGTCCACCTTGTTTTTTAAATGTCAGAATTAAGTAATGTATTACTGGTAAAACACACCTTGACTGTCCTCTTCTGTACTCAGCCTCCTTCCAGTTTGACAAGCATGAAGCTGTGTTTCCCATTACCATCAAACAGCCTCAGGTGCCAGTCCTATACGACATGGGAACAGGTAGATATTTGACAATGGAATTCTTTTCCCCATGACATGACAGTTCTGCTTACACTGTGTCTTATCACCTTGTCTTTTGTTTTAATAACTCAATCAGATATCAGCTCGCAAGTCACCATCACGACAAAGACATTCCTGCGCTACAGACAACTCAAGGTGTTGTTGAATAGCATCCGGAGTTTCTATAGCAACATAGAAGTCATTATTGCAGATGACAGCTTTGAACCAGAGCACATTACTGGAGAACACATCCAGCAGTACATCATGCCTCCAGCACAGGTACACACACACACACACACACACACACACACACACACCAAAATCCCTGCTCCCTTTTGCATTAACAATAAAACTGTTTGTAGATATAATCTGATATAAATGCTACAGATATCATTGTAGGTAAGCGTGAATATAAACTTATTTGCAGATGATCATTTGATGTATTTAACTAACTTTTATTTTTCCGTTTGTTTAAAGCATTTGCAGAACAAGCTTTAGGGCATTTTTACATCAAAACAGTTCAGATCACTATTTGAACTTTTTACTTTACTTTGACTAGTGTTTGACTGTCATATAATCAGTCAATGATCTGCATTGCATTTACCTAAAATGAACATTATAAAAGATTGTAAAAGATTCCAAATGTGAAGCGTGTTTCCTCCCCTTAGGGCTGGTTTGCTGGCAGGAATCTGGCCATCTCCCAGGTGACCACCAAGTACTTCCTGTGGGTGGATGATGACTTTGTGTTTACGCAGGACACGAAGATTGAGAAGCTGGTGGAGGTGATGGAGTCAGTCCCTGAACTGGATGTGGTGAGGATGAAATGGCTTGTGTTTATTATTTCTAGATAGATAGATAGATAGATAGATAGATAGATTCTTTATTGTCCATTTCAGGAAATTTGTTGCCACATACTGTACATACACGTATACACACAACATTACCACAGGATAGACATTCAAGTAAATCAAGTAAAATGTTATTATAATGTGTATTATTATTTGTCTCATGTACTCGATGGAGTTCTTGTAGCTTTATGTTACTCACTTTGCTTGAAAGGTTTAAATTCATTTGTAACTCATCTCACCTCACTGTTTAACCTCCTATGAACCTGCCTTGCTCTGTTCAGGGTTGGGCTAGGGGCAGGTACACAAAGGACCTTTTTCTAACCAATTCTCTGGTGTCTCTCTTCTTATCAGCTGGGTGGGAAAGTAGATGGGAACCAGTTTTACTTCTATCTTCACTATGAAGAAGGTGAGGAAATGGAAGGCGGCTGTCTGGATAGGAAATCTAAGCAGAAGTTCCACCCTCTTCCTGGTTACCCACAATGCTCTCTGGCCAGTGGGGTGGTTAACTTCTTCCTGGCTCGTACAGATGCCGTACAGAGGGTGCGATTTGACCCTAAACTAAAGAGGGTAGCGCACTCAGGTAGGTCCAGATGCAGACAGAGTTGGCAGTGGCAGTAAGTCCACACTCTTTTAGGTATTGTTGACCATGATACAAGCTGCTGTTGTTTTAAAAGGGCAAATGTTTGTCTCTGACTCTAGAGTTCTTTATGGATGGGCTGGGCTCCTTGCTGGTCGCCAGCTGTGGCCACGTGTCCATTGGCCATCAGCCCCATAGTGCTCAAAACAAGGATGAGGCTCGCTACGTCAGTTTCAGACACCCTCAAAAGAGTGATGAGGACTTCAAACATCAGCTCCACTTCTTCAAAAACCACTTAAAGTGTGTACGATATGGATAGAAGAAGACTACAGGACATTGAGTTACATATAGACTTTATAGATTATATATTATATATTATAGATATAGATTTTCCTGCACTTATTCAAATCAATGTATTTATTTAATCAAATAAAGTTTCTGATTTGGTGTTATTGCTGAAAAACACAATATATTGTAACTGGACTGTACTTGTATAGCGCCTTTCTAGTCTTCCGACAACTCAAAACTGCTTTTAATCGGTTTTACTCATTTTACATGCCACATTCTCCCATTCAGACACATTCATACAGTGATCATCACAAACAGAAACAAATTCATTCATTCACATTCACACACCATATCGATATCGAGTGAGGTTTGGGGAGAGATTCTGGAAAAGGTACGAAGTGTCTCTATTTGTGTGAAACTTGGTGTAAAGTAGTGCTTAGCACTTATTTTACCAAGGCTCGCCTAGCTAAGATCTACAATGATGTCTCCCCAACTTGTGATAGGAGTCAATAGGCCCCCGCTAACCTTATACACATGCTCTGGCTCTGTCTATCCTTCCTTAACTTTTGGGCAATGCTTTTTAATACTCTGTCTGAAATACTGGGCCGAAAGCTTGACCCTAACCCTCTCAGTGCTCTCTTCAAGGTGTCCTTTTCCTCTTTCTCTGTATCCCAAACGAATGTAATTGCATTCATCACTTTACTGGCTAGTAGACTGATCCTGATAAAGTGAAAATCTCCAAAACCCCCATTACATGTACATTGCATTGGGATGTGAGTTGCATTCAGATTTAAATATATATATATATATATAATAACATATTTTATTTGTAGGGCCATTTCTATCTTTGGTGTAATGTTTTTTGGTTAGCTGAAGTGTGACAGATTTGTATATATATCAAATAAAATATGTTACATAAGTGCCACGTAACAAAAGTTTTTGTTGACGAAATCGTCACTGCTTCACAGGAGGAATGATTACAGCGACCAGCTACTCAACAGACATATCACATTTAAGTATTTATTCAGACAGACTTCAGAATCAGAATCTACCCTTTTATTCACAAAAATATAGAAACGTGATGTTTTTATTTTTCTGTGGGCCACTGAATGTCTATTTCAAATGTTTATGATTGTAGTGTGTAGTTCAACATGCGTGCCACCTTGATCTGATAATAGTGTGAAAACTTGCTTTCTATGAGGAACATAATAAGCTTTGGAAACACTTGTTTGTAAAGATAAAAACAACTGGTTACAGGCACCCATATCATCTAAAAGTCCTATGTCAAATGTCACTGATATGTATGATTGTTTGGCCAATGCATCTCCAACCAGGCTTTTATGTTTATTTTTATTAGTACGGTCATTATTACATCTTGGGAATTTAGGATATTGCTGTCACTCACTCCATGTGTTACATAACCTGGAAAACTGATCTGATCTTTCTTTGAACTGTTATTTTACAAGTCACTGAATATAAAGCTTTGTGCTGCATTTGGGGAACAACAGCATGTGATGCAAAAATTACTTATTGTTTTCTTAGCTTGTGAACATAATGTAATTTGTCTGAATATCTATCTATCTATCTATCTATCTATCTATCTATCTATCTATCTATCTATCTATCTATCTATTAAATTGATAAATGCGAAATGAACGGAGTGATAGAGGGTAAATACCATAAATATTCAAATTAATCAATAATGACAGCATAATCAGTTGTATACGGACAACAATACTATGACCACTGTTGGTATTGAAGTTACTTTTGTAAAAATAAAAGTTTCCTTCCCAGCAGTAAATAGTATTTCAACACTTTGAGGAATTTGCTACTTATAATTTAATGTAGGGCCTGTATGAATGGTGTTCTAAATTATTTCTTTATTAAAATCATTTTTTCTTCTCTTTTTTTGTTCCCTTTTCAAAATTAATTTGTACTTATGTTTAAGTGCTGTCGTTAAAGCTGCAGTAGGTTACTTTTACCGTCATATTATCTGAAACTTTCACTATATCCTGACAGTAGTACATGAGACAGATAATCTGTGAAAAAAACCAGGTTCCACTGGCTCCCCTTAGTCTTTTTTTATGGATTACTAACTTTATTGTTTGTCTGAAGTCATGCATGTTTTAAATGTGGATGGAAAGCCCCGGCCACCTTAATAGCTCAAAAAAGTAGATGCTAGAAATCCGTTGGCGCTATGCTCTAAATGGTTAAATAGTTAAAAGTCTGCTGTGTATTTTATTATATGACTGTAGTAGTTATACACATAATACAACAATCTTAATCTTAACATAGGGTTTGGAACTGTTTTACCATAAATGTATCATGACTTTCTGCATGCTGGTGCCCCATCCCACCCTACCATGTGTCTGCAAACAAAAGGAATGCACAGTTTGTTATCCCACATAACATAAAATTTGGTTTGGTGTAATAACAATGCTTCAAGGTCCTTTCTGTATTTTGTCATCAAGGTTCAGTTCGCAGCAAGGTTTCCGCTTAAATACTTTTCAGTTTTAATGAGGTCAGAACAAATGAAAGAAATGAAAAGCCAGTGTTAACAAACCATAAGGGTTAAAGGTCCAGTCTGTAGGATTTAGTGGCATCAAAGGGTGTACTTGCAGATTGCAACTGCCTCACTTTACCTAAGTACTCACACTAAGTACTTTCCAAAAGCCATATATACTGCAATATGAATACAATAACAGATTTCATTAAAACAGACTTATAACCATTAAAATATCATGTCCCCACAAATCTTCAGTGCTATTTCACTGAAATCATTTTTTTCAGAGAAAAGTAATAATTTAAAAATAAAAAACACACAGAAGAGGGCTTGCTATTGCTCCATTGCTACAGTGGATGTGATATTTATCCATAAGAATGATCAATCATGTCAGAAATAGATTAATAAAGAAATTCCATATAAAAGAAAATATGAGAAAGTTGATATCCAATCCTTTATAGAACATAAGGAAAACATGTGCTCTAAAATTTTGTCAGTCATATTACAAAAGTCACAAGGGTCCCTTGTTTTTTAAGAAATTTAACTTACTAACTTAGGTTAGGTAATTTTTATAAAAATAACTTTTTGTCATATTTGCTGAAACTTTCAAACATGAGACAGATAATCTGTGAAGAAAATCAGCTTCCTCTGGTTCCTCCTAGTGCTTCTAATGGAATTTGCAAGAATCCACTGAGCCTGAATGAAAACAACCAATCAGAGCAGAGAAAGATATAAAGACGCTTTGAGTTGGAGGCTTCAACATAGAGTCTCATTCCCAGGGTTCCAAAGTGTCGGTATTTGACGCCCTGGGAATGAGCCTTAAGCCTTAAACCAGCCTATAGAGGCTTCTGGAAACTTAATACACACAATTTAAAAGACTCAGACTTGATAACTGAATTAAAACAGGAAATACATAAAGTGACTCAATCAAGAATTTGAACTACAAGTGACACTAATTTATGGGAAATACTGGGAAAAAATAGAATCAAAGATTTCTTTAAATGTAAAAGTAAAGAAATAAATAAACTTAAAAATATAAACTATAACTCCTTAATTAATCAATATATTAGTTTGAAGCAGATGAAACAAAGATCTATTACGTGTGAAGAAACTATTATAAACATAAAAACACAAATAGACAGCATTAATAATGAATTACTATGTAATATATATAAACAATCAGAAACCGATAAAGAGGAAACGTTCCTCAAGCTATAAAATCTGGAAAAAATAAAATCAAAAGCAAGTTCATTAAATCCATAAAAAACAAAGATGGTGACATTGTACTCAGTGAAAATGTGAAAGAGAAACAATAAGAGATTTATGTGCTAATTCTTATCAGAAAATAGAAATTAATATGATGTAAATAGCTTTTTAAAGAAGATTCCTTCATACAGCCCATCAACCTTTAATTCACTCATTGGTGAAATAAGAAGGGACGAAGTGTTGCAGGCCATCAAACAGCTTAACATTGGGAAAAGTCCCGGTCCAGATGGTCTGCCCACTGAGTTTTATCAGCTGTACATTGAGGAAGTATTAAACCTGCTTACTACAATGTTTAATATAAGTCTGCACAGAGGCTGTATGGGGGATTCTTTTTATCAGGATGTTCTTAATTTATTGTATAAAAAAGGTGATGAAACAAATATTGATAACTACAGACATCTTAACATAATGAATACAGATTATAAAATATTTACTAAAATAATAATGAATAGACTTAATGATATACTAGATTCAATTATTGATAAAGAACAATGTGCCATTAAAGGCGTGTGATGTGGGACAACCTGAGTATTTTAAGAGAAGTTCTGCACAAACCTGAAGATACAAAAGATTTCTATATTATTGGTCTGGATCAGAAAAAAGCCTTTGATTACATCTCCAGAGATTATCTCTGGGTGGTGATGGAAGCATACGGTTTTCCAACTGTTTTTATTCACATGGTAAGATCTATGTATTTAAAATCTAATATGTGTGTAAATGTAAATGTTTTTTTATCTTCTTCTTTTAGTGTGGAGAGAGGAGTGAAACAGGGCTGTCCTCTGAGTGCAGCTCTATAAAATTTAGCAATCAGTCCCCTAATCAAACACATCAATAATGACAGTCTGTTATCTGGAACATGTAGGTGAGGATCATAAAGTCACTGCTGTGGCTTACGCCGATGACATTACTGTAATTATAAAGAATCAGACTGAAATGGATATTTTAACTAATCATTTAATCGGAAGAAAAGAAAAGGAAAAAAAAGGACTGGTCCAGATTACAAATTAATATATTGAGATTTTATCAACCAATATCAACATTTGAACATAGACTGGGGAGGGTTACCAAACAAAATGATTTTAAAAAATTTATGATTTTAAATATGGAAGTTTATGGAGGTTTATGGAGGCACAGAGGTAATGAATATTTTAAAGTGTAAAAAGCTGTCAGAGAGTATTAGAGATTTTAGGTGGCTGGTATCTGTGGGGAGACTTCCTGTCAGGGCTGTTGTCTCTTGGAGTTGCTATGTAACGACAAAGAAATGTCCAATGACTGGTTGCAACGATGATGAGACACAACAGCACCTTTTAATGGATTGTTTTAGAGCTCGGGAAGTTTGGGACGCCTTGAAGGACTTTGGAATAAACTACAAACCATGTTGGAAATCAGTGATGTACGGAATCTTTACCTGATACAACAAACAACCTGACCAAATGGAATTACTCCAACTCATCATAAGCATCGTCTGTTTCAAACTCTGGAAGACAAGAACTGTAAGACAGTCACAAATACACACAGAACTCAGGAGGAGGAAAAACCTGGACAAAAACTTTCTCCTCCCATTTAAATATATAAATCAGCACCTGAAAAAAAAAAAAAGAGAAAGATCTCTCTGACTGCATGAACTTTATGAACTAAATGCACTTTATAAATGTTTTGCACTATATACATGTTTTCCACTTTACAAAGATTATTACTGAAGCACTTTACAAAGATTTTATTGAAGTAATTTTCTTGTCTATGTAATCTATTATATGTGTAAACTATAATAAAGTTGATTAAAAAGGAATGAGCCTTAACAACCATTCAGGCCCGGTGGATTCTTCCAAATACCATTAGGAGCTCTAGGGGGAGCCAGAGGAACCTGATTGTTTCACAGATTATCTATCTCATGTACTTCTGTCAGGATATTTTATTAAATTACAAAAAGCACTTCCTCATGGATTTATATTTCTAACAAAAAATATATTGGCCCACCAACCTATAATACCACAACTAGGCCCATTGTCAATACAGGGGATTTTAATCATGGACAAAAAATGTCATTTTATAAGAAACTGCCTCACTGAAACATTGTTCCCCGGTAGACAAAACAAAAATAATATCCTACATGAATTTGATAATAAATCAATTGATAAACTAAGAACAATGTACCTAAAATTTCCTATACCCCCGAAAATGAAAGAAACACACTTTAAAATTATGAACAACATTTATCCTTAGAATTACTTAGACTACGCTTTAATATCGGTGACAATTTATGCACATTCTGTGAAAATGACATTGAAACCACGGACCATATCTTCTTCTCATGTGATATAATACAAACATTCTGGGTTAACATTCACAATTGAACGTTTTATATCCAGCTGCTATCTCTAGAGATGATGTCACTTTCGGTATGATCTTGCAAACCAAAAATGATGAACTCTGTTGCAATGTAATCCTTTGTGGAGCCAAATTTTTCATCCACAAGAACAGAGTTATGAAGTCATCACCCAAATGTATTGTCTTCATGAATGAATTTAAATTGTACATGAAATCTCTAAAACTTCTAACAGAAATGAAGGCACAAAAATGATATGATAACTTAAAGAATTTTCCCACTGAAATGGATAGTTAAAATTGATTTGAATCCCCCCTTTATGAAAGCAATGTTTATTCTATTTTATATATATTTTATTTTTGACTATTTATTTTGAGATGTTTATTTTCATTTTATTTCAATTGCTCCGAATTTATTGTATTGAAGCACTAATGTGTTATTGTGAGTTGGCTTGCACTAATGTTGGATGATGTTCACCTGGCATTCTCTTTACACTTGTGAAGTGTATGTACTATGAAAAGTGCCAGAATTGTTTATTGTTTATTTTTTGTACTTTTTCAATAAAGCTTAAAAAAAAAAAAATAAAAAAAAAAAAAAACTACTGTCAGGATATAGTGAAAGTTTCAGCAATAATGACATTTTTTTTAAATTAATACATTTAGATGTTTTTTCCATAAAAGACAAAGTTTGCATATGAGGAACCTCTGCATAGAACCCTCTATTATAACCATAAAACACTTTGACTTCAGAAACACAATAATACATTTGTTATTACCCTTTAAGTTACAATCATTAATCACTATCACTCATTAAAACAATAATATAAGAAGACATGTAATCCAAAAGGTTACCACTGTAAGCCAATGAATCATTTGCAGACAAAATGCCTTTCTCATACCAATCCTTCTCAAATAGACATTTCCTCTTCATTCCTTTATTGTTCCATAAGACAAAAATGATGAGTAAATACATTTTCCAATACTGAAGAACCTACGGAACCCCTAAAGTCCGCAAAAGGAAATATTTTTTATCTTGTACGCACAAGTTATTATCTTGTGGACACAAGTTATCTTAACATAGTGGAGAAGTTTGAAACATTGCTGTGTTCATTGCTTTATTTAAGCAGTCAGTTTGTTATGTTATTGGTGGGTGAGCTGGTTGATAAGATAGATGAGAAAGATAGCTTTCTGTTATTCGCCCATTTTACTGAAGGGTCCATGCCCCTATAAACAGAATCTGGTGGACATTCAGATTTCAGCAAGAGCAGCAAGAATCTCATGCTATGACATTCAGAGGTGAAAATAAAACTTGATAAGCTGAGTTCTCTCCATTATATGACAGCTGTGTATGGGGTGCCGTTTGTAAAGCGGCTCAGGCTGAAAATAACAGCAACATTTTGTCACATTTAGCTTCAAACAATGTTTAAAAAACTGGTAAATATTGACAAATATTGTAGTAAATGTGCAAAAAAGTGACCCTCAAAAATTCATACCAGTTTTTTAAACTTTTTTAAACTAAGCTAAATGTGACAAAATGTTGCTGTTATTTTCACCATGAGCCGCTTTACAAACGGCACCCCATAGCTGTGTGCGTCTGAAGCCGTTAGAGATGTATATGAATTTATAGTGAATTATCTTGTGCCCAAGAGATAAATAAATTGTGCGCACAAAATAAAAAACTATTTCCTTTTTGGGGACTTTAGGGGCTCCGTAAGAACCTGTCTGTTGAAATTTGACCATTTATTAGGAATCTTGCTTATTTACTCAGATGATTTAATGCACACTCCGGTACCATAGGGGGCAGTATTTCCCCCCCTCCTCTGTTAAAGAAGAGTTCTTCCGGTTCTTCTGGTGCTTCCGGCAGCTGATTATCCCAAGAAGTCCTAATGGCAGAGAAAGCAGCAGAAGGATCCGCAGAAGCTTCACCAACAGCGGCAGAGAGACAGCTCCTCCGCCGCCGACAGGAGCTCGACTACTGGAAGAAAAACGCAGCGCGGCTCCGCAGCAGGAACCTGCTGACCGGCCTGGGGATCGGAGCGTTTGTGGTCGGCATGTGTATCCTTCACAAGGTTTCCTGGTCTCATAGATGTCATATAAGCAATTACACAAAACACATGAACTGCGTCCTTCAGTCAGGGGCTCGGAGGATGTAAGAAGCATGAAGAATCAGTATCATTTGCTTGTTGTTATTTCTGAATATTAAACCTTAGTCTTTATCTTTTCAGCACTGCATCCAGTACACTCATATTTAACTAATCATAATAATAATAATAATTTTTACATAGTTTCTAAATGGAAGACTGGAAGATAATCTATTAGTCATTACTCTTTTCAAAAGTAATATTAGTACTTTACTTATTATTCCCTGCCGACAGTAATTACTTACACTACTAATAGGCTGGGGACGTTTATGAAAATTTCATGTCACGATTATCCTATATTATGCAACTGATTATGCTGCCAAAATAATTGCGATACACCATATTATCACGATAATCATGAAAATGTACATACTGGAACACACAGTCCTATATTGATTTCCTGATTGATTGATTTTTAATGATTATTTTGTATCACAATTATTTTGGTCAAGATAATTGTGACATGAAATGTTCATATTGTCCCACGCCTAAATCACACTAAGCAAGGTAAAAAATATGTTCAACGTTAAGACTCAGAAAGAACCCTTTTTACTCTCTAAAGAGAAACAAATGAAAGAAAACTGAGTCAGTCTGTGGTTCTCCTGGTGATACACAACCCTCCTGGAGCTCCTTCATTGTTAAGGTCCTATTGTCAGAAATAGAATATATTATTCATAGTTCTATTTTCATTCGTGTATAATCACCTGAATTGAATATAGGAATTGTGGTGTTTTTGTTGCGAGCAGTGTTCAGTTAGTTGCAAACAGCATCTTCATCGCGCGATGCTACTAAATCCTACACACTGGTCCTTTAAATGAACTCTGTACAGAGGAAGATCTGTTCTCACAAAACACCAGATATTGACCTCTCCTCAATTTGCTTTCTATGGGAACAAAATCTAGTCTATGATTAACTTTGTTTATTGGCCTGTTTTGTAAAACACTGCATGTGTTATGTGGTATCACATTGTGTTGCAGTATAACTGTCTGTCACTAGAGGGTGCTACAGTATAGCCCATGACGATAATAATGCCCAATACAATAACCCCTCAGCTGTGTAAGATGTAACAACAAGCACTTTCTCCAACTGTTTTTTGAATATTGATATTATTAATCTAAAAACATCACTGTTTCTTAAATTTACAGACTTACTATGAACAACTGAAACTCAATGAAAAGATTTGTTTCTGGTCATTTTATGAAATTATAGAAAATGTATTTTATAGAAAATATAAAAGAAGGCAGCTGATATCAAGTCAGTTCATCCCTACTGAGGACAATAGTGCATTTGTTGGTTTGTTTTTGTACCCAATAGGTCCAGGCCAATAATCATTCAAAGAATGAAATTCCAAACATCTTAAACACCCTACTAGGTAAACAAGGTACATGGCGATTTTTAAAATGTTATCGTGTTTTCCTTTAACCTGTACTTGTCCAGTCAGCTACACCATCCTGTCCGTCAAACAGGAGAGAATCATGGAGGAGCTGGATGATGAAGCCAAGATCCACATCATCAGAGGACCTCGGACCGGAGCCAACTCCTGACGACGCTGACCATGAACTGTCCTGGAATACATGGAACTGTTCCCTCACCGCAGGGCGGGGGGTCTGTGTGTGACTTCCATAGTGTGTATGGTGACATACTAACTTACATACTACTCTAATTCACATGAAGACATCACAGATTCTTTCATTTATTATTTTCTGTTTGGAAATACATCAAATCTGTTGGAACTGTTCATTTCTGAACTCTTTTCTGCATTAAGGTAAACCTGCTGTGAATCAAGCTCGACATGTTGTGGAAAAAATGCTTTGCTAATGCTATGTACAGGTCCATAACTTCCAAATCAATTACTAATCATTTCTGAGACACTTCCTCAAAGAACTCTGCAATTTGGTACTAATTATTACTAACTTATTATTGTAGAGAAACGGTGTTCAGTTGGTATATTTCCAATAAATGAAATGTAATTTGTGATCGCAACAATTAACGTAAATTTAACTAATACCTGTGAAAACTGTGAGACTTGCAATCCAATCACTACAACGTTTTCGCAAAATTGACCAATCATTGTACATGCATCCGGGAAAACCTTTCCTTCATGCTTGCAAGGAAAGTGGTATTCAGTTGGTTGTAATCTGCAACTTCACCACTAGATGCCACTAAATCCTACACTCTGGTTCTTTAACAACAGTCAACATCAGTAAAGTATAATATATAATATATATATTTATACAACTTCCCATTTCAGTTAGATTCCTGCAACAAGTGATCAAATCATTGTAAACATGGAGCCAATTTCTTCTTTATGAGGATTTTTTAAATCTTCATTTTTCTCTACAAATCTAACATCTATGAAGACAAAAACCATGTTTCCTCTTACCAATAAAAATTGAATAATCTGCTTTTTTTTTTCACCATTGTTTCCTTTTACGGAGTCAAAGTCCAAACTGCACAGCCAATGAGCAATAGTCGTCTCCACTCAAAGTACGTAATTTGAGGCTTGAAAATGGTACACCATAAACTATTGGGTTGGTTGCGAGAAATGTTTTGAGGAAGCTAAAAGCAAACATGACAGCTTCCATTAGGCCCATAATGAACGTTCCTTCATTTTGACTTCAGTCCAACAGATTTCATAATAACTGATAAATCTGGGTAGTGCTAAACCAGGTCATGTCAGAGAACAAGACAATGTGAGTTGAAGGACAAATTTGCCTATCACTGAGCCATGCAGGTATTTGAATGCAGGAACAATTATGTAGATAAGCATATGTGGTCGATTTTAAAGGCAGAATATATGTGGGGTGTTGTATAAAGAACCCAATATCAATTACTCAATATTAAAATGGCATTGCTCAAATTGGCCTAACCTGGTAATGAAGGCTGTGGATGCTAAATCAATCATCCAATGGTGGAATAGGGTAGCATGTGGCAGTGAACTCCATGAGCTAGCACTAGGTTCAGCAATGCCATGCTGCAGCATATAGTCTACTTCCTTACACAGAAGCTGATGCTTAACAGGATTAACTCTGTAAGGAGGTTGCTTAATGGGAGCAGCATCACCTTCATCATTGTCATCATGAAGGACATTGGTGTGTGTGGGCACATCAGAGAAAAGGGCAGGGTATTTGTAAATGACTTCAATGGTGTCAAAAACGGTTTGGGGGATCCAGGTAAGAACGATCGGCATCCAAACTGGCCAGGATTACAACATCAGTGTCCTTCTCACCTAAATAGATTGGAGTGTTCAACACAGCAACAGTCTTGACATTTGAAAGCACAGCCTGGTTCCTTTCAGTGTTCAACAATAGGGTTTCAGATTCAAATCACATGAACATGTTTTACGATCTGGGATCTCAACCAAGGAGTTATACTCACCACCCTGGTGCTCAATGACAAATGGTCCATTATACTGAACCTGCAAAGCAGACCCCGGAAGTGGCAGAAGGACTTGGATGTTTTGCCTTTTTATTATACCACCCCTTCATCCTCCCTTAAGCTTCCTTCAACATTTGCTTGGCCAGTTCACATGCCTTGTTAACAAAATCTAAGAGGTTAGAAGGAGGCTTGTTTTTCCGACCATTTTTCAGTTTTGAAGGGCCCCACAGTATGGCCAAAACACCAGCTCAGCTGGACTGAAACCAAGAGACTCTTGGGTTACTTCTCTAGCTGCAAAGATGAGTAAAGGGGTTCCCAATCTCTCTTAAAGTCTTTACAGTAGGGTAATGCATGGCATGGGCAACGACATGTAACCCCCATCAAAACCTTGAACAATAGCCAGGGGCCGACTGGGACAATAATTCAGGCCTGGAATTTGATACCATCCCAGGCCACCACCACCCGATTAATGCAAAACAACAAGAGTGAGTTAGGTTGGCGCCTACTGATGTAAGAGTGTAAAATAATAAAGCAAAGGCTCCACATGCGCCCACACACAGCTTTTTCTGTTTCTTTCCCTACAAAATAAATGTTTCTGTTGTGCTGCAATAACCTGTACTCAAATCACATAAACTGAAACGATGTTCCTGCTCTGACTCTTCACCACTGCCATGACAGCAGGAACTTGCAGCACTAGTGCTGCTGACCGTGCTGACACTGCTCCCTTCTCCACCGATGTAAAGAAAAATCCAAAAGCCACCCATCATTTCTCAGCTATTCAAATTCACTAATTGACAATTTTTATATGCATTTGCTATGTTCATATAACAACAAATACGTTCTTAATCTCAGTGGGATTTTACCTGGTAAAATAAAGATTAAATGAAACAATATAATACAAGGATTTCAATATTCATATAATTTATTATGTTGTGTCTATGTTAGTTAACCATATTATAAAATTTGCAATATCCTTTGTTACAACTTAAAAGATTTGTTTTATTAAGTCAGTTTTAGCCCATCAGCTTCCACAAAGTGGAACTAACCTCCTCATGAAGCTGGTGGTGCTGGATAGACTCTGGTTGTGTGTCTGTTGTCACCACTAGTGTTTAATGTCTTACCGGCTCCCTTACTGACCAACAAACAACAGCCAGTGTTTTTAGCTTTTTAAGCCTCTCTCTCTCTGCTCCACCTTTCCTCTTGGGCTGTCGATCTCGCTCCATTTTTCAAGCATGTAGAACTACAGGTGAGGGAGGAGGGGGCGGGGGCCGGGGCGCAACTTGTTGTGTGTGTGTGTGTGTGTGTGTGTGTGTGTGTGTGTGTGTGTGTGTGTGTGTGCCTGCAGTGCTGTGACAGAGAGCCTCAGAAAAAGAGAGGAGGGGGTGTTTTTGTGCCCAACGTTGCTGCGCAGTCTGTGTGAGCTTCAGTGAGGCAGATACCCTAATGAGCCGCAGACGGATTGTTTGTCCGCCACTGACAATAGCATTAGAGCCCAAGGCAGACTTGTTAGTAAACTGGAGGAAATACTGGAGGATCAAATAGTGAAAAGCTCCAGTCTCTCTAGTTCTTAACAGGTGGCTTAGTTATAGAATCAGAAACAAGAGAGACAAAGCCATCCATAAGAAAAGACGAAGAGCAGGATGCTCTGTACAGTTATTAAGTCTACCAGCTCAATGGATTTTTGTTTCTTGTTCAAGACAGGGCAGTTAGCAAGAAGTTGACCACGTTGCTATAGAAACAGGCCTTTTCACAAGGAGAGCTTCCAGTGATAGACTTTCTGACAAAGGAGGCAAAGACAGTACTTGGACTGGGAGCTCGAAGGACAGGGGGACTTTAAAAACTACTAGCACAGAATGAGGCGGACACAGCGGGGTCGGATGGCTGACAGAACCGGAGTGGGCAACGGAGGTCAACTTCTTGACATGAAACAGAGGGACAGGAGTGAGTTTGTAGCGAGTTAATTTTTTGGGTTAATTTCAAAACTTGTTATATGACAGTTTCCTTGACATAACAAGGAAACTGGTGTAATTGGTAATAAGGAATGTATTATTTTCTCTGGTTTCTTTTTTTTTAAACTTTGGCAGGTCTGGTTTATTGTTATCATTTAGGCAGCACTAAAAGAAACAGATTGTCTGAAACACACTGACAGATCAGATCAGAGTGTCTTAAACGTAAAAACAGAAGTTACAGTATATTCTTGATTGATACATCACTTGAACAGTTAAATAAGTTAAGTTTCTCTGTGCTTACCATAAATCGTACAAACAGGATTTTGTGCGGCACATCTAGTCTGAAAGCCAAATATACAGCTTACACTAGTGTGATGGGGAAAAACAGTGCACATTATTTGCATATTCATTCTTGATGTTTCAGTAGAGGAGGTAGATGCAATTACCTAAGCAAGAAGCTAACATGTCACAAAAGCCAATTCACAGGGTGTCCAAAGGGTGGCACGGGTGGCACAAACAGTCACATATATTAATAAACAGTACATTATTGTGGCACATTAGTTAAGCATTAAGCATTGAATAGAAATTTCTAAAGGTCAATCAAAGATCAGTTCATTGTTTTGTTTCCAAGTCTTCAGACTTAATGAATTAAATAAAATAATTCATTGATAGTGTTTGGAAGTATTTGACACCAAACTGGGGAGACCAGGCATTCTTTAGGGGTGGCAGCTACCTCACCATTGCACCCCTCATTTTCTCAATAAAGGTTAAATTAGTAGTTAAAGAAAGCACTTTTTTTTTCAGTATTTCAATGTGATTGACCTATTCTGACCTGGGGCACAACAAAGCATACATTTTTTACAATTCCAAGGACAATGAATTATGTTATTATAAGTAATTAATTTAATGTAAGCCTACATATTCCTCTCTTGACCGTCAAGCAGCTATTATAGTCTAACAATAGAGATTCTAAGTAACTGGAGACAAAACCTTTTTCTGTACTCCATGTAGAACATAAACATTGCTCAATGAAATCTTTTGAGAAATGTAAACATTATAGCGCCTTTTTTCAGAAAACCCACGACACCCCTGTTTACTATTTGTTTACATGCCAGTCTTGCCTGGTCTAATATGATGGATGCGTTGACGTATCCCAGCAACGGGCCGAAGCGGCTGATGTGGCGTCTATGTATATATTTCTGTGCAAAGGACCAAACACCAGGATGCTAAAGATCTACTTTGCATGGCTGCTGCAGGAATTTACATGGAAAAGCAAAATGACATGAAGATGAAGAGAAAGGGAGAGCGAGAGACTGACAGGGTGGGTGGGTGTCTTGTGACCTTGTGAATGTCATAGGTGGCATGATTACTCTGCATATCAGCTGTTGGTCTAGTCAGAGTCCATCTGAGCTGTGATTGGTTGGCCATGAATATTTCAGACTTCAGTACCTGAAATAACCCAAAGCTGCCCACCCTGCTGCTGTTGTCCAAGGTGAGTGCTGCTGTAGGAACAAGCCTGCCAAGGTAAGTAGAGCTAGGGCTAGGCAATGACACTGGTATGGCAAAGGAAGCACTTAAAGAACAATAACGGTGTTTTTAAACATTTTAGCTTACATTTCCTGCTGACTATTTTCCTAAACACAGGTTAGGAATTATTGAAATGACTGTGTGTGGAGCACGGGTTGTTTCCGGTTCCGAACTCTGTAGGTGCGGATGGGTGAAGGTTTGCAAAACTGGACCCGTGCAAGACTCTGTCTACCACCCTCCAGTGTTGATTGAAATGAGAGACGTGTGGAGTTGTTAGATGGATTTGCCCTGAGCTTACAAGTAGGATCTCACACTTTAACTGGCATTCCATTGTGCTTTCTTTAGGGACTATTTCTTTGGTACAAAGTTCTTCCAGCAAAAACAGACTTTTGTGTGCGCTGCATTAAGAATTACTGTTCACCTCAGTTAGCATTTATGAGCTCTGATCAAATCAGCACTTTTTCATTCTTGTTCAGTGCTCAATTACAATGTGCATGTGACTGCAGGTATCTGGTGGAAAACATGAGGAGGGAAATCTGCATTCTAGTCCCCCTGCTGCTCCTTCTTCCTCCTGTGTGTGGGCAGGTTTCACGCCTTAGACCTAATGTTACTTTTCACAAATACCTGATGAACTGGACACAGGCACAGTTATACTGCAGGGAGAATCACACAGACCTGGTCACCATCAGAAATGAAACAGAGAATTTGGACAAATTCCATGGCTGGATCGGTTTATACCGAGAGAATACAAGCTCTGACTGGAAATGGTCCAGAGGAGATGTGATAGCCACCTACTTCCCCTGGAAAAAAGGTAAGCAGAGCTATAATGTAACAGAGTAGGGAAGATCAATGCTCTCAGGCTTATGGTACAGTAACTTTAAGATGATTTTGTTCCTTGCATCTGATTAATTTGATCATACAATGTTAATATGTGTGCCGTTTTTCTTTTCTATACACAATAGATATTATATCATAAATTATTATTTTAATTTAGAAAAGTCAGACTTTATTTCACCGCTGTCCTCAGCCAGCCTCGTCTGCTAAAAATTACATTTATACAAGTAACAGGTCATTAGCCTCAGTGATCATGATTGTATTTTATTTGATTATGGCCCACAGAAAACACATCAGCACGCTGTCAACTTATTTCACTGCTTTTCTGCACAAAATGTGGCAGTGACAATTTTGGCAAGCAAGAATAGACTGGATTAGAGTTACTTGTATAGTTCTATATGCTTTGTTTTTTTAATCTGGCTATAAAGGTGCAGTGTAACATTTAGGAGCATCTATTGTCAGGAATGGAATATAATGTTCCTAGGTATGTTTTCTTTAGTGTATTATCTCCTTAATATAGGAGTTGCTGTGTTTTTGTTTCCTTAGGATGAGCTGATTACCTACAGACATAGTCAACTAAGTGAAGTAGATATTTGTATTGTTAATTCAGTCCCCTCACTTCTCCTGCTTCTTACAGATCACCCAAAGGATGGTGAAAACTGTGCTTTTACAAAAGAGGATGGGAAACAATGGCTGGCCACTAAATGTGAGTCCCATAATCAATTCATGTGTTATGAGGAGAATCTGGTTCTGGTGAAGGAGAATGAGACGTGGGAGGATGCATTAATGCACTGCAGGACCCTGGAGGCAGTGGACCAAAGTAAGCCAGCCACTGATTACCAGAACCACCGCTATGACCTCGCCACCCTGCTCACTGTAGATGACCTCACCTTTGCACAAGAGACAGCACAAGAGGCTCCACATGAGGTAGGGCAGTTTTCTACAGTTTGTTTGTATTACTGAGCAACTCCTCTGTGTTTACAGCTCTGTGCTAATGTTGGTAGGTGTGGACGGGCCTCCGCTACCTGGCTGGTCAGTGGGTGTGGGTGGGTGGAGAACCAGGGCCACCCAAGAATATTAACAGCTGCCCGACTCAGAGGTTCTGTGGCATCCTGAGGAAGAACGGCAGCTTGGATATAAGGGACTGCATGCAGAAAAGGTTCTTCCTCTGTTACAAGAAGCCTTCCTCATAAATATTGTGTTCAAAAGAAGTCCTCTTCTTCCTCCCTGGCTCATGTTTCAATTCTGTCATTACTGAAATATTTCTCAACAAAGTCAGTCCTTTCTATTCACTGTAATGCGATAAGTCGTATATACATTTTAAGTAACACAAACTCAACTTTTTAAGTTAAAAAAGATTCTTGACACTAACTTAGTTTTGTAATTTACAGAAACATTCCTGATTAAGTACTTTCACTAGCTATTTTGTTTGACAGTACAAATCAGTGTCATTTGAAATGACTAAAATGACTGGTGTAATAAAGTTGTGTGTATGTATCTATTATTACTATATTCAACATTGTGCTTTTTATTTGCTTTGTAAGTCGAAGGTGCAAAGTTATTGTCACATAATATTCAATATCAAGTTAACGTTTTAACTTTCATGTTAAATGTCACTCAGCTCTACAGAGCCTTTTAGCTCATTGTTTTGGTCAGAAGTGTTTCCTGTTACAAAAAAAAAGTACATTAGCTGTGTGTTGTCTGTCTATCCATTATAATTAAAATGATAAAGAAACTAGTGAACCATCAGTGAGACATAAGCAGTGGTTACAGTCATTTGGCAGCACTGTATCCATTTCCTTTTTAATCCATGTAGTTTCCTGCTCCTATCTGGAAGCAGACCAGTTTAATCTCTGTGTGTGACGTCAGCAATAAAAGCACATTAAGCTGGAACTCTGTAGTCTGTTGGTTGCATTTTGTTAACTTTAAGCTATCCTCTCTGTTAAAAGAATGTAAGATAAACTCACACAGTCATCAAAGCTGAAAGAGTAGATCAGAATCTCTGAACGGTGTGTTCAGAAACTCTGATGTTAGGATGTTTTATGAATCTGTAAATGTTCCGTGGAAAAAAATATTAGAATGAAGCATGCTATTAGACATTCAACTTTCAAATTTTAATTGTGATCTTGTGAAATGTGATGTGCATGGATCCATTTATACAGACAGATTATCAACATTTGCTTGCCTGTTTGTCTACTGAACAATAAATCATTCATCATTCCAGAATTGTTTGAGTTCTTGGGGTTAAAAGTAAAAAAATAATTCTGGACATGTATGGTAACCCTTAACATGACCACCAGGTGGCACTAGGATGATTCAGCAAACCATCCATCAGTGGGATGAGACACTATTCCTGCTTCAGACTGCTGTGTGTTCCATGGAGAGTTTGTCACATACAGCTTTGAGACCCAGCTTCACTGTTTGGTCTGCAGGGATCAATAAAATCCACTCATATCACTGCAGAAAACCCTGAAATTAACTTTTAACCACTATATTATTTACCATGAGGAGAGGGAACGTGTGTGAATACTTGTTGCATGGTGGGAGCTGACCGTTTTAAAGAAGGAGGGCATATTGGGGAAATGACTAACAATCTGTTAACACTCCCATTTATAGCTCTGGTTATTGGCAACAATGAAGTGTACATCATTAATAGTCATATTGATGATTCTGTGTGACACATTACTCCCAAACAATGACTTTAAATATTTCAACATGAAATAGTATCAATAAATAGCTGCTATTTGTAACTCCAAGTTGCTTACTGCCATGGACAGATTCTGAGACAGCAGCAGACCCCTGGAACAGACATGTAAAAGGCCAACCACCCCTCCTACACAGGAACAAGATACCCAGACTGTAGTCAGTTGATGTTTCTTTGTAGTTGTTTTGTGTGTCCTTGTGGTCTTTTTGTACCTCTCTTAAGTTGTTATGCATCTCTTTTTGGTTATTTTACATCTATTTTAAGTTGTTTTGTGTCTTTTTGTAGTCATTTTAAGTCTCTTTGTAGTCATTTTGCTTTGACCTGACTGATGGGTATCACAGCATTCTGTATCTGAAAGGTTTTCAGCTGACCTCTAACTTGTTCCAAATGTATGTACATTCTTAATAACTGCTGTGAACTGTCCACCCAAGAACCAGCCAACTGAGACCCCTTGGTGAAATTTTTAATGTAACCCAGAACAAGAGATATAGCTCCTGCTGGTGTTATTCCAATTACATACTTAACTGTGTTTTGGTGCTTAAAACCTGAACAGGTTAGATTGCTCTTCGGTTGTATGTTCTCTCTTTAAAATGTATACAGTTGAGAATGGAAGACCAAATCTGTAGGCAAGATCTGTGTTGGTGAGTGCCTAATTCAAACCAAAAGGAGGTGGTTCTCCCAGTTTACTGCACAACAACTCCTAGTCATCTCTGCTATGGAGCTTGGTTCTGCTAGATATCTGTGTAGATCTATAGATCTTCCAAAAAAAATGCCTGGTCAGACCGGGATAAACGCCGGGACCTCATACACACCTGTATTTCCTCCCTCCACTCACTCAACCCCATACCCGTCCTTCCCCTAAAAACAGGACACTTCCTATCACGGGGCACAAACACCAGCCTCTCTGTTACAGGGACACTGGAAGTAGAAGGGGCAGTAGGTGGCACAAAAGAGGTGGACGGTAAGGCACTAGAGCCAGCCTGTTCCTGTCGTAACCGCTCATTATCAGCCTTTAACTGTTTAATCAGATCTCTAAGTTCCTGTAACTCTTCCTCCATAGCTACAATAAAACTCAAACTACTACCTAGGCCTAATCTGCTATACCAAATCTCACCAAAACTGGCACGAAGGTCCACTGGAAACCACTGCTGCTTTGTCTCTTTAAATTCTCGCAGATGCCTACAAAAAAAACAACATTAGTACACCAGAGAAAGAAAACACAAGGAAAAAAAATAAAACCCACAAGGAACACACGTCTTTGCCTGTTGGAAGAGTAGATCTGCCGACAACGCCAGATTGTGGCGGGGGTTGCAAAATGTGGAGCTCTCAATGGGAATCTTAGGTTGCACGACAACGCCACCTTGGGAATTGCACCCAAGGAATTATTTTACACTGATCAAAAACACAGGTTCGTTCCACTCGACAGGCAAGACACGTGATTCCCAGTTTACAAAAATACTTTACTTAATAAATATATCATTATAAAAAATAGCATTCATCCCAATAAATGAAAAAGGGAGCCTAATCAGGGGCTGAGGTCTACTGGTGGGGAAAGAGCAGGTGAAGGGGAAGGGGACTCTTAAATTAAATTAACGAAAAAGGGTTCACCCAGACACACGTGGCAGTCACACACTGTGGAATCACCAAATCCAAGGAAGCACAGCACACAAGAAGGCGGGACACCACCACCCACGTCACCAGCACCACCACCAGCCTGCAGCCACTGAGAAGGGAAAATAAAAGTTACAATGGAAGTAATTAACATAAAATATAAATAATATAATAAAAACAATATACAACATAAAGCAGGAAATAGTTAACCAATTAAGCTTACCAAGCTAGTTAATCAAAACAATAAAGTATAACAAAACAAGTAATACAAAACTAAGGGATTAACTCCTCACCATCGTTCAGCTAAAATAAAAAGGGATAAACAGATTAAAAGCAGGCGCAATTGACTGCCGCATGACAGCCCTATGTCTATGCTGCTACATCAGCTACCCAGACACTCTCCCCCAAGCTGCAGACCAACAAGGAGTGACAGAGACTGTTTGGAATAGATTGATATCCCTTCAATTTCTGCCTTGCACAGCTTTAGAAGCTTCTATCTTTATTCATATTTAATTCCTTGATTTTTTGTGATTCTTATGCACCAAGGCAAATTCCTTGTATGTGTAAATTTACTTGGCAATAAACCCGATTCTAATTCGGATTCTGATACAGAGTGGGTTTGGACCATACTCCTGCCAGACCATAATGTGCCTTTCACATTATGCAAACTCTCAGTTCCACTGTCATGATGTGGAACCATTTGACAACCCTCAAATATGCCTTCTCTATTCACCAATGAATGTACATCTTGTTTAGACACAGATAGTAATTATTAGAAAAGAAATTGCAGGTAAGGATTGAAAAGAAAACTCCAGTACAGCCAAAACCATCAGGACTAATGAAGCTACATATTTTCACCATTGACCACAGCAGCTGCCTGGGGTCTAGTAGTTGTAGTATATAGTCTTTACTGATAATGACTAATAAAGGGCCAATATGCTGCTAATATGCATGCTAAAAGGCAACTAGGTAATGGTGAATGTGTGTACCTTAATATACACTTTTTACCCAAATTTGTTTTGCAGTAAGATTAATTCTTAAATAAATTAATCCTCTAACTGACTCTAATTCTTTTGTTGCTTTACTGACATACTGTATATCATAAGTTGTCATGTTTTCACAATACACTCCACAAAAGCTACAATGACAACATTGCCACTTGTTACTGAAAAGTAACAACACTACAGATTATATTATATTTTGTTAAAATTATTACTTTCTCTTGTTCAGTCAAAGTTTCTAGCCATTAATTATAATTGAAAAGAAGGGATCTTACAGCTGACCACTTTATTACAAATTTTATCCTGGTTGTTTTTCTATTTGTCTTCCTTTTTTTAAAGTCTAAAATACTTATTACTCCTTTTTGGATAGCACTTTAATAGCATTTTAATACCATGTCAAGCTTGAAATGTAGAATATCCAGTAAAGGTGAGCTTTTTTGTCACAGAAACATAATAACAAATCATGTTTCACTAAAGCTGAGATTTCATATTTTGTTACAAAAACAAGTTGTTTTTTATAGCCCCTCTCAGTCTGAAGGCAGGAGGCTGACACTTTTGTTGCCATGCATTCGAGGAGTAACACCATGCTCCTTATAATGCTTAATAAGAGCATCTAGCTTGACCTGGCCAATGGCATGGAGATATTTAAACGTATCCCTGCATATTTTCTCCCCATGGTGAAAGAAATCAGTTCTTTGGGACTTCCGAACTGTCTGTTCTTTTTTATGGGTGCGGGATGTTAGCTGAGAAAGATGCATTCCACACGAGAGTTTAGCTAAAACGGCGATATCTAGCTCTTCCCTTGTCATTTCCAGGAAACAGTGGCGAATCATCTGCAGCTCCTCATGCATGAAACGTGTTGAACATGGATGATCATTGTTGTATTTGCATGCACATACAAACTCTTGCACATCATCACCATTATCTTCTTGAAGTGGAACTGGTGGTAGTATCTCTGCTACATCTTCAATAATGGATATGGGATGGTCATCATCTGAAATGAGGAAGAATGAATAACTGTAAGACATATGTATTATATAAAAAAGGATGAACTACATTATTACTAATCAACATTGACAATCCATCACACAAGTATTTCACCATTGCAATATGTCTATGCCAATAAGACATAGGCTACTACTATAGTAGTACTACTATTATTACTCAAAATCATCATCATCATCATGATCATCATCATCATGATTAGATTATGTTGTTAGGTGTGACCAAAACGTTAACATTATGTTAAGGTGTAGTCTACTATTAAATAAAATGTGCATGTTACGTGCAGGCTTGCACAGCACGCTGACAAGAAGCAATCGGATCTGGCTCAATCCAACATCTCTCTCCCAAAATAAGATTTATATGTCTTACGTTTAAATTGCAAAATATGTCACAGAGTGAAGAAACCGTCTTCACCATCTGTAATGTAAGGCTATTACAGCCTTGAATGTCACTAGCATGGAGCAATCATGACTAGCATGGAGCAATCATGACATTTAATGTATAAAACTAGTGAATTTCACTTTTCACATTTCACATTTTCAGGAATTATAGACAAGATGTTATATAATAATAATTTAATGAAAACCCAATTTTGCCAAAGAAATGACAATCGACCTATTTTTACTATTTCCTCGAGACGTACCAGCGACATCCGACGGGTTTTCCCAGATCGCATCACATATTAATTTCAAACGATACATTTTCATGTAAAGATACTAACTGAGATTTTTATTGTTAATTCCACAGATTTCGTTAATGTTATATTTACCATGAGGGGGTGTTAAATTTCCTGCTCCAGCCAGCAGAGGCGCTGCCAAATATGGACCTTAACACACACACACACACACACACACACACACACACACACACACACCTTTAAGTCATGAAAAGTTATGAAAAGTTCACCAGAGGGCATGACACATCATTTTAGCTTGATTTAAAGCATATCCAACAGGGGACAAAAATTTTCCTATTTGTGTGTCTGTGATGACATTTCAGTCCACTGTTAGATACACACACACACACACACACACACATATAGAAAGACACATGTGTCAGAGAACAAAAACAAGGTGAGTTGCATGATAACATTTGATTACCAAATAAAATCTTTTTGCCTATCACTGAGCCATGCAGGTATTTGAATGCAGGTGTGATTCTGTAGTCAGGGTGGTAGATTTTAAAGACAGAATATGTGTGGGATGTTTGCACATTTACCCACGTCCGGATGGACTGAATTAGGAAAATAAATAAGCAACGTCCGGTTACACTTTCAAAATAAAGCCAGAAGAGAAACGTTTCATATTTTATGAACAATGGTAATATTGCCACTAAAGACACTAGTAATTTCTTCCTATTTTATAAATACAAATCATGTTCCAACATTATTATTTATCAAATTAGCAACAACACATATAGCTCCTCCAGTGACAGGCATGAGGCAAGCGGTCTTGATTTAAATACAGGGCTTTACTGCTGGTCAATCCGTGAGAATTGGGTAAAAGAAAGAAAAATGAATTAACAAAAAATAATGCTGTATGTGTTAAGTGTTGTAATTTGATGGCGCCCTTACTCCCTGTATTACGGTAGACTCATATGCTGTACTGCTGTATAACATTATTATACAAGACATGACGTCACCATGTTCCCAGTGAGCGCCAGTTGTTGTTCTGTGTGAGCCATGCTGATGAGATAACAACACATCAGTCTGCACTTTATTGTTAAATAAATATGCCAAGAGGCTAAAGATGATTCCGAGTATGTTCTGCTTATCCTCCATACGCAGTAGAGGACTGCACACTCCAATAAAAACTCTTAACAGTATGCACGTTTCATACCATACATCTTGTGCTATAACCAAGGATATATACAGCCAGAAACTTTACAGTTTGATTGAATAAACCGAAAATGACACATGGAAACACAATAATCAATTACACCTTCACAGCAGATTAACAGCCAACAAACCTCATTGCTGCTTTTATCACGAAGAGTACGACAGTTAACTTATGTAATTATGACAACAACAGTAGAAACGGCATTTTCCTTCGCGGGAGTTTTCAAAGTATTACCCGAGCGCTAAAAGGCTGTATGTTTACAGCTAGACAAATAATTAATTCTGTCTAGCTGTACAGCTACCTGTAGACGGACCTGTGAACCTAGACACTACATTTATTTGAGTATTCTGTTAACTACACGTGGGTTACAGACATAATTTTGCTTTGACTGCGCTGCCGAGCTTCAACCTGGAGGGGTGGGACTTAATTCCCCTCTCCAATCAGATGTCTGTATTGACTGATACAGCCAATAAGAACCGAGGCTAAGCAACCATACTTTGACTGACACATTTTATAGCGAACAGAAAGTAAGAATGAGAATAAAATGAAACTGATAGAGATAAACTATCTACTGGGTTACAGAACAATGTATGCTCTCTCACTCTCATTAGGCTATTGCTTATCAAAGGATCTAAAATAAGTGAGCTGATCAATGCAAATCACATAAACACAAAGACAAAGTCTTTATGCCCAACTATTTCCCATTTTTCATCATAACATTTTTGTCTATTTATCTCTGTTTAATATTTAAAAAGAGTATCCAGTTGATTTCAACTGTGCTATTGTCTAATGTCTGAAGGTTTAGTTTCAGGAGAAAACATTTGGAGAACTGCTTCTCATGCTTGACTTTGAACATCATTGACAACCTTCTCCATAGACTATTGTTTTCACAGTGCTTTCAGAAAGACCGAGTGTGCAACAACTGATCCACACATTCTATCAATTAAATTCTATGTGATAACTGGGGGAACCTGAAACATGGACGCAGAAGTCATTGGCTGATCGCTTGAAAATTACATCTTAAAAAATGTACTTGTGCAGCACCCTCCTGGTTAGTAGTCAGCTGCTCAGCATGGTGATGTCTGTGTACAGTTAAGATGCTTTTTAACTGTGCTCTGACATTTGTGAACTTGTGGCATTTTAATGCTGCTGCAGTAGTACTGCTCTAAGTTCCTTGACTTGTGGGCTTTCCTTTGCGTTTCCAACATCGGTCGGTCGTTGTACACCGCTGTTTGAACGAAAGTGTAGAAACTGGACAGAGCTTCATCATAAGACAGGCTGAAGACATAGTGAGCTTTAAACAGCTCAAACTCAACTTTTAAGTTAAAAGATTCTGGACACTAACTTAGTTTTGTAATTTACAGAAACATTCCTGATTTAGTACTTTTACTAGCTATTTTGTTTGACAGTACAAATCAGTGTCATTTGAAATGACTAAAATGACTGGTGTAATAAAGTTGTGTGTATGTATCTATTATTACTATATTCAACATTGTGCTTTTTATTTGCTTTGTAAGTCGAAGATGCAAAGTTATTGTCACATAATATTCAATATCAAGTTAACGTTTTAACTTTGATGTTAAATGTCACTGGAATTAAGCACAAAAATATGGTTCTATCAAAGATGGTGATAGGTTTGTCAAAGATACAGACAGTATGCAGAAGATTGCAGACTGGATTCTTCCTCTTGATATGATTATGATGAATATCAGCCTACGCTACAGTTTCTCTCAGCTCTACAGAGCCTTTTAGCTCATTGTTTTGGTCAGAAGTGTTTCCTTCTGGGATCTCAACCAAGGAGTTATACTCACCACCCTGATGCTCAATGACAAATGGTCCATTATACTGAACCTGCAAAGCAGACCCCGGAAGTGGCAGAAGGACTCGGATGTTTTGCCTTTTTATTATACCACCCCTTCATCCTCCCTTGAGCTTCCTTCAACATTTGCTTGGCCAGTTCACATGCCTTGTTAACAAAATCTAAGAGGTTAGTAGAAGGAGGCTTGTTTTTCCGACCATTTTTCCTTCAACAGTTTTGAAGGGCCCCACAGTATGGCCAAACACCAGCTCAGCTGGACTGAAACCAAGAGACTCTTGGGTTACTTCTCTAGCTGCAAAGATGAGTAAAGGGGTTCCTTTATCCCAATCTCTCTTAAACTCTTTACAGTAGGGTAATGCATGGGCAACGACATGTAACCCCCATCAAAACCTTGAACAATAGCCAGGGGCGGACTGGGACAATAATTCAGGCCTGGAATTTGATACCATCCCAGGCCACCACCACCCAATTAATGCAAAACACCAAGAGTGAGTTAGGTTGGGCGCCTACTGATGTAAGAGTGTAAAATAATAAAGCAAAGGCTCCATATAGTCTAACAATAGAGATTCTAAGTAACTGGAGACAAAACCTTTTTCTGTACTCCATGTAGAACATAAACATTGCTCAATGAAATCTTTTGAGAAATGTAAACATTATAGCGCCTTTTTCAGAAAACCCACGACACCCCTGTTTACTATTTGTTTACATGCCAGTCTTGCCTG
>NW_026136918.1:0-11370 GCF_905237075.1 Dicentrarchus labrax | reverse complement strand
TGCAGTCCTGCTACATACAGTCCGTTTTAATGCTGTGTTGATCCTGACTTTTTTTCGTTTTTGTTTGTGTGTGTCTGTGTTAGGAACAGACAGAACACAAGAAAGTGTCTGAATTTGACAGCAATTTATTTAATCTTCTAGAATATTTGTTAAACAATTCTATCCAATAAGAGTCTAGTCATTCTAGGTTTACGTTTGTTTTTGTTACTCTGAACAATGCTCAGTGCTGTATGAGGTTGTACTTAAGCACAATAGTGCTTTAAACTAGAAATGTAAACAACAGCATCAGCTGCATCAGCTAACATGCTCATTGAGGTGAGGCTAATGGAAATGGTAGTTTGCAGGCCTCAGATATTTGACATACTACATGACCTGATGGATGCGCCAGATGAAAAGTTAGATTATTCTTGAATCCTCTAGACATCACATATGTGTGTACCAAATGTCCTGATCATCTATCTGACCTGCTTGTGGCGGTAGAGGAATCCAAGAATCATCAAAGACAAGTATGATTTTCTCTGGAGACCATCAATGTCTGTATAAATTGAATGGCTATCCATCCAATAGTTGTTAAGATATTTCAGTCCGGACCAAGGTGATAGAACAGATATTCTGACATTGTGATCCATAGAGCAAGCTAGCACGGCTAAAACATCTAAAGTGAATGATTAAAGTCATCAGACATTAGAGCATACAGGGTATGCTTCTAGATAATATAACGTTCAAAAGACAAATTCAAACTGTCTGTCCACAGGTATTTCAAATGAAGAAAAAAAAAAGATGTGTAACAATAAAGTTAAAAAAATATTTATACTAAAATGAACTCAGTGGTGACATCATGAAAATCAAAGAGGATGTATTTAACTCAGTGATTCCTGTAGTTAAAGTAATGAACGCGGTGTTGTTTCCCCTTCCTTTTTTTAAAAAACATATCTAGTTCTACAAGGTTTCAACCCAAGCAGATGTTTTTACTATGAATTATTAAATATATTTATGAGACACACATTATTGTGTAATGTTTCAGTTTTTGTTTTGTTCTCTGACCTTTGAGTCCTGAGCTGGTCTCTGACAGCCTCTGCACCAGATCAGTCCTGTTCATGTCCATGAAAACTTCCTTGATCACCTCCACAGGCTGTTGGATCTCCACCAGGTTCTCCACCATCAGATCCACTAGTTCTTCTGCACTGTGTGCAAACGGCATTTGTCTCTTTGAGATTTGAGGGAGGTTCTTCTGGAAGTTTGTGAACTGCAGCAAAAACTTGAATTTCGAGCTCTTCGAAACTCAAACCATTGAGTGTCTGAAAAATAATCTTTCTTACAGCTTCCCTCGCTGATACCTGAATAATTGAAAAGGAAATGTTAAGCAAATATGAAATTTCTTGACTGCGACAGATTTATGTCTTTGCAGTTTGTCAGTGTCAGTGTTTTACACAAAGAGAGTATAAATGTTATAAGATTTTGTTTTTATTTCTTTTATCACTCAAGAGAAATTATACACTAATATCTGTTCTATTGATTGGATGTTTATGATGATGAAGAGGATTCCCTTTATCCGTTGACCATTTAATTCCTGTAAACTGATTACTACCTATATTAGACAACATATTATGTTTTTCTGTACAGTGACTATCAGATCTATCAGACTTTATTTGTATAGCACTCTTTCATACAAATCAAAATGTTACACAAAGTGCTTCACAGATTAACCCAGAAGAAAAGGATATGCCAAATATTATAACAAATTAATAGAACAGATTATAGTCTATAAATAAATAGAAATGTCTAGGAATACTACTACCACTACTAATCAGGCTTGGAGGAGTAACAGATTCCATGTAACTGAGTTATGTAATGAGGATACTAAAAAGTAACATTAATCAGGTTATTTTACTTTAATATTGTGATACTTTTGATTATCTCGTTATGATGGCTCCTGTCAGTGGGTGGGATATATTAGGCAGCAAGTAAACATTTTGTTCTCAGGTTGATGTGTTAGAAGCAAATTGGCAGTGTGAGGATTTGAGCAACTTTAACAAGGGGACAAATTGAGATGGTTAGACGACTGGGTCAGAGCATCTCCAAAAATGCAGCTCTTGTAGGGTGTTCCCGGTCTGCAGTGGTCAGCAAAGCGGTGAATCAGAGACAGGGTTATGATTGGCCAAGGCTCACTGATGCACGTGGGGAGGCGACAGCTGGCCCGTGTGGTCCGCTCCAACAGACGAGCTAGTGTAGCTCAAAAAGTTAATGCTGGTTCTGATAGAAAGGTGTCAGAACACACAGTGCATCACAGCTTTTTGCGTATGGGGCTGCAGAACACCCTGGTGGTCATAATGTTATGGCTGATCGGTGTTAACATATAAATGTAAAAACCTGCATCTTCTGAATGATGAAAGCTGTGATGTGTAAAGTCAGACTCACTCTCTCCTGCAGTGCAGATCGACATTTATCCACAGAGGGTTTCTCTAAAGAGAAAAGAACATGTAAAATTACTCAGAGGATTATAATCTAATTACACATAGAGAGTAAAATCCACTTTAATAAGGCTCAGTTATTTAACAACAACAAAAAAAAAGTAATTCACTGCAAACAGCATCACCTGAGGATACAGAGTTTTGACAGAAGCAGCATGAATCATATTTTATTATTAGTCACTCATGATTAAAACTGTGATTACATAATGTAACAGATTTATGTCCTCTTTCTCTTACCTTTGAGTTCTGAGCTGGGCTTTGACAGCCTCTGAACCAGATCAGTCCTGTGCAGGTCCATGAAAACCTCCCTGGTAAACTCCACAGACTGCTGGCGTAGGTTTCCACCATCAGATCCACTATTTCTGCTCTGCCTGCTGTGTCCTCAAATCCATTTGGAGGTCTTTCTGGGAGAAAATCAACTGCAGGAACACCTTGAATTTCTTGAGCTCCTTGTTACTCAAATCATTCAGGGTTTCCAAAAGCAGTTGTTTAACAGCTGCTATTGTTGCAACCTGAAATAATAAATACATTCATGTAATACCTGAATGCAGCTTCAGTTCTATGAAAAATAAATATATAAAAAAGTAAGTCATGAGTTTGGGTCAATCATTATTTTAAAATGTTCAATATAATAATATAGTGGCTTGCAACCTGTATCTGTTGAATGAAAGCTGTGTTTATAAAGTCAGACAGATGTACTCACTTTCTGGATCAGTGCGCAGAGCGTTGTTCATCTGTAGAGGGTTTCTCTGAGGAGAAAAGTGGTAAAAGTCAATCATAAGCAACTCATCTAACATCTGAGAATAAACATTGTTATCAGGCAATATTGTACAATACATAAAAATCACACTTAAATCTCCAAAACAGTGACATACACCAATCAGCCATAACATTATGAGCACTGACAGCTGGCGAAAGCTAACCCAAACCCTGTTCAGTGTATAACCTCCATAATAATATTTTTCATAGTTCACTTTAGTTATAAAATATATATATATATATAAGTTTTTTTACATTATAAATTGTTTTATTAACCATAAAGAGAAGAAAACATTGCTTAGAAACTTGTAAGAATCATGCTCTGGACCAGTTTCATGATTTTAAGGTGTTTTTTGTCTTACTTTTGGATCCTGAGCTGCTGTCAGACAACCTCTGGTCCAGGTCAGTCCTCTTCATCTTCTTTAAAATCTCCTTGATCGTCTCCAAAGACCGTTGGCCAAAAGTCTGCACCAAAAAAAACACTGTGTCCTGCAGGCCCATTGTCTCCAGTAGCCTCCATTTCCCCAGCCTAAACGATGGGAAGTGAATTTGCCTCAGGATCTCTTTGAACTCCTTGAACTTCCCATAAGTTAAATCTTTCAATGTTTCCAAAAGCAGCTCTATCACAGACACCATCGTTTCCACCTGGTAAATTCAGAGAAAATGCTCAAAGTGCAATATCTCAGCTAGGACTATTACAGATTTTCAATCAGATCAATTATCAAAATAGCAGAAGATTTATTTTCTGTGAATTAACTGATCTATTAATTGTTTCAGTCTGAGTTTAAAATCAGACAGATGTGATATTACTCACTTTCTTGGTCAGTGCTGGCCAATGTTCATCCACAGAGTGTTTCTCTGAGGACAAAGAAAATATAAAAGGACTCATGAATGATTTATTAAATCAGACACTGTCAGACTATAATAATTCTAATATTAGGGATTCATAGCAAAATTAACAAATTTAAAAAAAAAATACTACTTAACAGTAAAAATCAATAACCAACCTGATGGATCTTATTTGCTGTTAAACTCTGTTAACAATTCATATACTGAAATGTTAATTAAAATAACTGTAGGAAACTTTATATATTTAATTAATATTTTAAGTGTCTTTATTTTTTGTAAATGACTCCTACCTCTCTCTGTGGTGCCACATCAAATGCCTCAGTCGATGATCCTGCAGCTGCAACACATTTAATACAAATTTTAGTTATAATGATAAATAAACTGTGTGTAAACTTTATGTAGTCCCTGTCCTGTGTACAATATTTAGTCCTGAGAATAATGTATTAATATTTCAATTTCAGGTCTTTCAGGTGGAGGTCTATCTGTCTCTATACTGGAACGTAGTTTAAGTCAAATTAAAGCTCCACAAAAAGACAATTCAATAGATTCACATTAGCCAAATTCCTATTGGTCATATATAGTAAAGGACTGGAAATAATGGGCTCAAAATGCACAAATTCAATGGACCAAAAACCCAACATGAACATGTGACCCAAGATAGTATAACATGAGATTTATTTGAGAATTACTTTATTACGTTTATCGAATTTGCATAAATGAATTAATGCTAACTACATGCTTAGGGAGCCAAAGAGCAAGCACGACCCAAAGGTAGTTAATACAGTAACTATCAAGTTATAGTTAACACTAAGAATAAAAATGTTTTTTAAAAGGTAACCCCTCAGAACATTGTTTCTTTAAAGTCAAAATCCGAGTAACCTTTGTCTAGTTTCAGATTTACTTTTTATTTTGAATGCACAAGTAAATTGAATAAGTTCAATTAGCCACTTCAAAAATTATGTTTGAATTAATTTTACTGAGATGAAAATACATTCTCTTATTTTTAAGACAGTTGTTGTTGTGTTTGAAAAATTGTTGATTCAGCTCTTTGGTATTTTTGCTGTCATGGCACTCCTATATAGTGTTGTTCTGTTGCTTTATACTATAAGCTACACTAAATATTAAAAATATTTTGTAACGATGTATATGTATCGGTTTTATAGATTAATGTGACAGTTCTTCTTTATCTTACCTTTGAGTCCTGAGCTGGTCTCTGACAGCCTCTGCACCAGATCCATCCTGTTCATGTCCATGAAAACTTCCTTCATCACCTCCACAGACTGTTGACCGTATTTCTCCACCATCACATCCACCAGTAGTTTTGCCCAGTCTGCGCACTTCAGTTGTTTCAATAAGATGTGTGGAAGGTTCCTCTTGAACAACGTGAACTGCAGCAGCCACTTGAAGGTCTTAAATTCTTCGGAACTCAAATCATTGAGTGTTTCTGAAAGAAGCTCTTTAACAGACGCCATTGTTGCAACCTGAAAAATTCCAAGTATATATGTTATTTCTTCAATAAAAAAAATATTTAAAATAGATTTGCACCTTATCAATGACATTATTTTAGAGATTTGAATTTAACATGTCTTTTTCTACAAGATCACTTAAACTTCTGATACATTTAGTAATTATCTGTTTGTTAGGACAGAGGATGAATCTTATTTCCTTCTAATTTTTAATATCTCTAACCTGATTGATGGATGTTTTTATATTTCCAGCCTGTAACTCTTTCAGTGTGTTACCAAACACAAAACTGACCCACCTGATCTTAATTTTACATAGAAATGCATTTACATTCAGATTCTGACATGAGATATTGTTGATGAATTAGCTGTAGAAACAGGTGTCAGCACAATGAAAATAATTTCTCAATTTCATATTTTGTATTTTGTTAAAATCTTTGAAAAACTGTTTCGCAATGACAATGGCTTGATGAAAATAATATCACAACAGAGAATTTGGTTTAATTTATCATCACTTATCAGCATTAATGGTGATATGAGTTTAAACCTGAATCTTGAATATAATATTGATTAAAAGCTGTACTCTGTTGGTCAGACAGATATAACATTACTCACTTTGTGGATGAGTGCAGACAGGTGTTCATCCACTGAGTGTTTTTCTGAGGAGACAGAAAGAAAATAATGGATATATGTAATGTAAAATAAATTAAAATACAAAGAGGTCAACACAAAATTATACTCAAACTTCATCAAGTTACATACAATTTATCACTGACATTTTCAGCCCCCTCTCCTGGTAATATTTGTTCATGTTTCATAGTAGCAATGAATTTTGTAAACCAGATAATGTGTCTTGTTTTGTCTAAATTATAAATCTTATTTATCATGTAAAGGAATGAAGGCATAAACTTTCATGATTTTAACATGTTTTTGTTTTTATTGCCTTACTTTTGGGTCCTGGGTTTTGGTCTGAAAACCTCTGCACCAGGTCAGTCTTCTTCATCAACATTAAAACGTCCTTGGCCGTCTGCACAGACTTCTGGCCAAAAGTCTGCACCATTGAAAACACTGTGTCCTGTTTGTCTGTTATTTCCAGCAGCCTTAATTGGATGCCTGTTGTCTCAAACTTAAGAAAGGAATGTCTGAAGAATTTAAATTGACTCAGGACCTTCTTGAACTCTTCAAACTCCTCGTAACTCAAATCTTTCAGTGTTTCCAAAAGCAGCTCTATCACAGACGCCATCGTTTCCACCTGGTAAATTCACAGAAAAGGTTCATGGGGCAAAAGTAACATTTCTCACCTGGAACGATTTTTCTGTTCACATCTGATCAGTGTGTGTTGTAGAAGTGTAAAAGCAGTAAGAGTACATCAGCCATAACACACAAGGTAATGCTACATTTGATAATATTTGTCTAATTGATCACATGTACCTGTTTTTTTACAAACTCTATGTGTAGAAATGTATTTCGTAAGATCAAGGTAATTTACTTATTTCCTCTTACACACATTTTTGTTCTACTGCCAGGGTATAACTCTATCAGAGACTGTGCTACAAAAACTGTATTATGGTTTTGCACGGTGGGCCCAAACAGAGGAGACGGACACAGGGGTAAGGTGAGTAAGGAAGTCTTTTTGTAGGGAAACAGGGAAGAGGAGGGGGAGAGACAAGAAGTTGGCTGTCAGAAACAGAGGACAAATAAGCAATGGTAGATGGTACAGCCGGGCCAGGCTGGACAATGGTTAGTGGCATGGAAACACTGAAGTTAGCTAGGGGATTGGCAGACAGAAAGACAAGCAGGGAGACAGACAATAGATGATCTACAGTAGCTGAGACTCAGAGGGCAGGCTGAGAGTGCACAGTATTAGGCAGGCAGGCAGGCAGGAGATGATCCACTATGGCACACAGGAAAAGACAATGAATATTAGCAAGGAATCAACACAAGGAAAACCACTCAGAAATACACTGACGAGGAGATACAAGCTCAAACTACCACTGAAGCTGAGTAACGATCTGATGACCAGTGGGAGAAAAGCCAGGGTGGATATACTGCAGAAGGAGATGAGTTGATGAAAGGCAGGTGTAAAGGTTCAGCAGGGATCAAGAATCCAGGAGAGTGAGCGAGGATACGACACATTCGTGGTAAATAACATTCATGCTTTAGAGTTCATACATTATGTGGCTTTGTTCAGTTATAAAGTTCAAGATGAAGATGAGTTTCAGTGATGTGGCATACTCACTCTCTGGATCAGTGAAAGCTGCTGTTTCTCTGAGGGAAAAATAAATGACATTATACCTATTAGTAATTGATTCAACATCAGGCTTGTTTAACATTTATAATACAAAGGTCTTCATTCCAAAATGACAGTGACATAATAATATGTACAGTTAGATGAAGATTCATCATCAGTGTTGAATAGTTTTGGATCTATTTGTTACTACAATATTCACAAACTTAAAACGTCTGATCAAACAGTTTCACCCCAGCTGACATACAACCTACGGTGGCCAGTGCAAGTCACAAAGGCAAATAACAAAACACAACAACAAACAAAAAAAAAGACTAATTGGAAATGACACTGACAAAAAACAGAAACCTTTGAGACCTTTGAGTCCTGAGCTGGTCTCTGACAGCCTCTGCACCAGATCAGTCCTGTTCATGTCCATGAAAACCTCCTTGGTCACTTCCACAGACTGCTGAATCTTTAACAGGTTCTCCACCATCAGATCCACTAGTTCTTCTGCACTGTGTGTGCTCTCCATTTGCCCCTCTGAGATTTGTGGGAGGCTCTTCTGGAAGTACGTGAACTTCAGCAAAAACTTGAATTTCTCGAGCTCTTTGAAACTCAAACCATTGAGTGTTTCAAAAAGAAGCTTTCTAACAGCTGCCCTCGCTGATACCTGAAAAATTCAAAGGAAATGTTAAGCAACAGATTTATTCTTTTGCATTTTGTCAATGTCAGTGTTTTACACAGAGAGTATGAATGTTATGAGATGTATGTGTATGTGACGTAGTAACAGATTACTCCCCAGATAAAGATGTCATTAGATTATAGTTACATTTAATAAAAAGGGGGGATAATTCAGCAGGATGACAATTTTTAACTGCATCAGTTTTTCTTTAAAAATACACTGAGCAAAGGGAAACGTTGTAGATGCTGAAAATCATTCCACTTTTTATTCTGTTTCCATTTTCTTATCAAATGTTGTTTGTTGTCTTTTAGAATACACTTGAATCAATGCTTCTTACTGCCATTTCTTTTCTCTTGTTTTAGTAATCAAGTTACATTACTTTAATACTGATACTAAACAGGTAATTAGTATTTGTATCAGATTACATCTTAAAGTAACCCTCCCAACTGTGGTGATAATAATAATAATAATAATAATAATAATAATAATAATCATAATAATAATCATAATAATAATCATAATAACAACATATGTATTTAGCATATACTGATACCTTAACACTGTAAAAACCATTCAATTTAAAACAGTGATGTGTAAAGTCAGACTCACTCTCTCCAGCAGTGCAGTTTGATGGTCATCCACAGAGGGTTTCTCTGAAGAGTGAAGAAAATGTAAAATTACTCAGAGGATTATAATCTAATTACACATAGAGAGTATAATGCACTTTAATAAGGCCCGGTTATTTTAAAACAAAATAGAATAAAAAGTAATTCACTGCAAAACAGCAGACATTATCACCTGAGGACACAGAGTTTGGACAGAAGCAGCATGAATAATATTTTATTTCTTAGTCACTCATGATTAAAACTGTGATTACATAATGTAACAGATTTATGTCCTCTTTCTCTTACCTTTGAGTCCTGAGCTGGGCTTTGACAGCCTCTGAACCAGATCAGTCCTGTTCAGGTCCATGAAAACCTCCCTTGTTAACTCCACTGACTGCTGGCCGTAGGTTTCCACCATCAGGTCCACTATTTCTGCTCTGTCTGCTGTGTGTCTCAAAACCATTTGGAGGTCCTTCTGGGAGAAAATAATCTTCAGGAGCCTCTTTAATTCTTGGAGCTCCTTGTTACTCAAATCATCCAGGGTTTCCAAAAGCAGTTGTTTAACAGCTGCTATTGTTGCAACCTGAAATAATAAATAAATTAATGGGACATTTTATTCACTGGGACAATTGCAAATGTGTTTCTTTACATCTCATCAATGTAAGTATAGCTGTGGGGTTTTCTACTAAATCACACAAGGTATTGATTAATTTGAAAATTGCTGCTGTATTGATTACAGTGCGTTCACTTTTTTAGTATGCTTGGTAAGTTTATTTATTTTTCATTAATTTTTTTTATGTCTTATGCCTTTTTTTGAAAATGTATCATTCATTTTTGAAGAAACACAAAATACAAAGCAAAAGATAATTCCCTTCTCTTTCTCCCATTAATTCTTATAATCTGGTTACTTTTTTCTTTATTTTTCTTTACAGGCTGCAGCTCTTTTCACAAACACTAAAATGAGTCACAGTGGCTCAAAGAAACTATTATTATAAATATAATTGTAATTTTTATTGGATACAATTACTGCAAAAGAACTCAATCTGAATGCAGCTTCAGTTCTATGAAAATATATATATAAAAAAAGTAAGTCATGAGTTTGGGTCAATCATTATTTTAAAATGTTCAATATAATAATATAATAAATTTTAACCTGCATCTGTTGAATGAAAGCTGTGTTGTATAAAGTCAGACAGATGTTACTAACTTTCTGGATCAGTGCAGAGCGTTGTTCATCTGTAGAGGGTTTCTCTGAGGAGAAAAGTGGTAAAAGTCACTCATAAGCAACCAGTGTTGGGCAAGTTACTTTTAAAAAGTAATTGGTTACTGTTACTAGTTACTTCTTCCAAAAAGTAACTAAATTATTTACTCAGTTAAAAATTATAAAAGTAACTAGTTACTTCAGAAAGTAACTATTGCGTTACTTTCAAGTACATTTTTAAATGCTCCAATGTGACCCCACCTCCACCCCTCTTTAACGGAACTTAAAATACATGTGCATGTTCAATTATTTATGATAAATCTGAATATTATAATGAAATGGACACTTAATACAATACATTATTAACAGAAACAATGTACACAAATCTAAAGTATTTTAATGTTGCTGTGGGACAAAGTGAGACTAGCCTCCAATCAAATGCCATGTATGTAGATATTATGTTTATATAGTGGATCGATACAAATAACACAATAGATGTTTTGGAACTTTTAATATTTATTGCCCCTCAACAGGCCACAACTGGGCCAAATCAAATTATGCTTGTTAAGCACTATACCAAAAATAAATAACAAATACTTCCATTTAGAGAAGGCTACTTTTGGATTATTTGGGCTCGCCATACCTGTCTCTTGTTGACTGACTCGCTTGTGTTGTTCGTTGTGTGTCCGACAATGCGTGCTTTCGAACACCCGCCCAACTCTACCTCTGATTGGCTTACCAACGAAATTTTACTCAACCTCAGCCAATCGTCAGCATTTATGCGCTTGTCTCGTGCACTGCCATTACATTATGAGCACTGACAGGTGAAGTGAATAACACTGATTATCTGGTTATCATGGCTCGTGAACATTTTGGAGGACAAACGTGGTCCGATCCAACAGACATGCATAACATTATGACAACCTCCTCTCACAATATTTTTCATAGTTTATGTTATTTAAAAATATATTGTAGGCCTACATGAGATTACGTTTTTTTTTTTTACATTATAAATTGTATATATAAAGAGAAGAACACATTGCTTATAAACTTATAAGAATAATGTTCTGGACCAGTTTCATGATTTTAAGGTGTTTTTTGTCTTACTTT
>NW_026136917.1:0-15706 GCF_905237075.1 Dicentrarchus labrax | reverse complement strand
TTCTGGAAGAGATTGGCAGCTTGTGTGAAAAAGCTTGTTTTCTCAGCCTGAGAAGCTCATTTGGCACACTTAGGTGGAAAAACACCAAAGTCCCACAGAATTGCATGTGAAACAAGAAACAGCCAGAATTACATGGGAAACGCAAAAAAGTCACTTTTAATAGTTTTATGCACTACAGCCAAACTAAGTGAGAGAGCCACACCAAGCCACTTCATCCATCACTTCAAGTATGCCACTGTGAAACTTTGCAAGTCCAGAATGAATTATTCTGTGGTCAAGTGTCCCCTCTTTTGTCGAAAAAGCGTAACTGCATTTTGAACACAGAAAAAAAAAACACCCTGTAATGTACAAGTCGCCGCTGTGAAGCTTCCTGAGGTGGAAACTGGCAGATAGGTGCTTCTGGAAGAGAATGGCAGCTTGTGTGAAAAAGCTTGTTTTCTCAGACTGAGAAGCTCATTCGGCACACTTAGGTGGAAAAACACCAAAGTCCCACAGAATTGGATGTGAAACAAGAAAAGCCAGAATTACATGGGAAATGCAAAAAGTCACTTTTAATAGTTTTGTGCATTACAGCCAAACTAAGTGAGGGAGCAACACCACACCACTCTATAATGTACAAGTAGCCGCTGTGAAGCTTCCTGAGGTGGAAACTGGCAGATAGGTGCTTCTGGAAGAGAATGGCAGCTTGTGTGAAAAAGCTTGTTTTCTCAGACTGAGAAGCTCATTCGGCACACTTAGGTGGAAAAACACCAAAGTCCCACAGAATTGCATGTGAAACAAGAAAAAGCCAGAATTACATGGGAAACGCAGAAAAGTCACTTTTAATAGTTTTGTGCATTACAGCCAAACTAAGTGAGGGAGCAACACCAAACCACTCTATAATGTACAAGTCCCCGCTGTGAAGCTTCCTGAGGTGGAAACTGGCAGATAGGTGCTTCTGGAAGAGATTGGCAGCTTGTGTGAAAAAGCTTGTTTTCTCAGCCTGAGAAGCTCATTTGGCACACTTAGGTGGAAAAACACCAAAGTCCCACAGAATTGCATGTGAAACAAGAAACAGCCAGAATTACATGGGAAACGCAAAAAGTCACTTTTAATAGTTTTGTGCATTACAGCCAAACTAAGTGAGAGAGCCACACCAAGCCACTTCATCCATCACTTCAAGTATGCCACTGTGAAGCTTTGCAAGTCCAGGATGAATTATTCTGTGGTCAAGTGTGCCCTCTTTTGTCGAAAAAGCGTAACTGCATTTTGAACACAGAAAAATAAAAACACTCTGTAATGTACAAGTCGCCGCTGTGAAGCTTCCTGAGGTGGAAACTGGCAGATACGTGCTTCTGGAAGAGAATGGTAGCTTGTGTGAAAAAGCTTGTTTTCTCAGACTGAGAAGCTCATTCGGCACACTTAGGTGGAAAAACACCAAAGTCCCACAGAATTGCATGTGAAACAAGAAAAAGCCAGAATTACATGGGAAACGCAGAAAAGTCACTTTTAATAGTTTTGTGCATTACACCCAAACTAAGTGAGGGAGCAACACCACACCACTCTATAATGTACAGTCGCCGCTGTGAAGCTTCCTGAGGTGGAAACTGGCAGATAGGTGCTTCTGGAAGAGAATGGCAGCTTGTGTGAAAAAGCTTGTTTTCTCAGACTGAGACGGCTCATTCGGCACACTTAGGTGGAAAAAACACCAAAGTCCCACAGAATTGCATGTGAAACAAGAAAAAGCCAGAATTACATGGGAAACGCAGAAAAGTCACTTTTAATAGTTTTGTGCATTACAGCCAAACTAAGTGAGGGAGCAACACCAAACCACTCTATAATGTACAAGTCGCCGCTTTGAAGCTTTCTGAGGTGGAAACTGGCAGATAGGTGCTTCTGGAAGAGATTGTCAGCTTGTGTGAAAAAGCTTGTTTTCTCAGCCTGAGAAGCTCATTTGGCACACTTAGGTGGAAAAACACCAAAGTCCCACAGAATTGCATGTGAAACAAGAAACAGCCAGAATTACATGGGAAACGCAAAAAAGTCACTTTTAATAGTTTTGTGCACTACAGCCAAACTAAGTGAGGGAGCCACACCAAGCCACTTCATCCATCACTTCAAGTATGCCACTGTGAAACTTTGCAAGTCCAGAATGAATAATTCTGTGGTCAAGTGTTCCCTCTTTTGTCGAAAAAGCGTAACTGCATTTTGAACACAGAAAAAAAAAACACTCTGTAATGTACAAGTCGCCGCTGTGAAGCTTCCTGAGGTGGAAACTGGCACATAGGTGCTTCTGGAAGAGAATGGCAGCTTGTGTGAAAAAGCTTGTTTTCTCAAACTGAGAAGCTCATTTGGCACACTTAGGTGGAAAAACACCAAAGTCCCACAGAATTGCATGTGGAAACAAGAAAAAGCCAGAATTACATGGGAAACGCAAAAAAGTCACTTTTAATAGTTTTGTGCATTACAGCCTAACTGAGTGAGAGAGCCACACCAAACCACTCTATAATGTACAAGTCGCCACTGTGAAGCTTCCTGAGGTGGAAACTGGCAGATAGGTGCTTCTGGAAGAGAATGGCAGCTTGTGTGAAAAAGCTTGTTTTCTAAGACTGAGAAGCTCATTCGGCACACTTAGGTGGAAAAACACCAAAGTCCCACAGAATTGCATGTGAAACAAGAAAAAGCCAGAATTACATGGGAAACGCAAAAAAGTCACTTTTACTAGTTTTGTGCATTACAGCCAAACTAAGTGGGGGAGCAACACCAAACCACTCTATAATGTACAAGTCGCTGCTGTAAAGCTTCCTGAGGTGGAAACTGGCAGATATGTGCTTCTGGAAGAGAATGGCAGCTTGTGTGAAAAAGCTTGTTTTCTCAGCCTGAGAAGCTCATTTGGCACACTTAGGTGGAAAAACACCAAAGTCCCACAGAATTGCATGTGAAACAAGAAAAAGCCAGAATTACATGGGAAACGCAAAAAAGTCACTTTTAATAGTTTTGTGCATTACAGCCAAACTAAGTGAGAGAGCCACACCAAACCACTCTATAATGTACAAGTCGCCGCTGTGAAGCTTCCTGAGGTGGAAACTGGCAGATATGTGCTTCTGGAAGAGAATGGCAGCTTGTGTGAAAAAGCTTGTTTTCTCAGACTGAGAAGCTCATTCGGCACACTTAGGTGGAAAAACACCAAAGTCCCAAAGAATTGCATGTGAAACAAGAAACAGCCAGAATTACATGGGAAACGCAAAAAAGTCACTTTTAATAGTTTTGTGCATTACAGCCAAACTAAGTGAGGGAGCAACACCAAACCACTCTATAATGTACAAGTCACCGCTGTGAAGTTTCCTGAGGTGGAAACTGTCAGATAGGTGCTTCTGGAAGAGAATGGCAGCTTGTGTGAAAAAGCTTGTTTTCTCAGACTGAGAAGCTCATTCGGCACACTTAGGTGGAAAAACACCAAAGTCCCACAGAATTGCATGTGAAACAAGAAACAGCCAGAATTACATGGGAAACGCAAAAAAGTCACTTTTAATAGTTTTGTGCATTACAGCCAAACTAAGTGAGAGAGCCACACCAAGCCACTTCATCCATCACTTCAAGTATGCCACTGTGAAGCTTTGCAAGTCCAGAATGAATTATTGTGTGGTCAAGTGTGCCCTCTTTTGTCGAAAAAGCGTAACTGCATTTTGAACACACAAAAAAAAACACTCTGCAATGTACAATTCGCTGCTGTGAAGCTTCCTGAGGTGGAAACTGGCACATAGGTGCTTCTGGAAGAGAATGGCAGCTTGTGTGAAAAAGCTTGTTTTCTCAGACTGAGAAGCTCATTCGGCACACTTAGGTGGAAAAACACCAAAGTCCCACAGAATTGCATGTGAAACAAGAAAAAGACAGAATTACATGGGAAATGCAAAAAGTCACTTTTAATAGTTTTGTGCATTACAGCCAAACTAAGTGAGGGAGCAACACCACACCACTCTATAATGTACAAGTCGCCGCTGTGAAGCTTCCTGAGGTGGAAACTGGCAGATAGGTGCTTCTGGAAGAGAATGGCAGCTTGTGTGAAAAAGCTTGTTTTCTCAGACTGAGAAGCTCATTCGGCACACTTAGGTGGAAAAAACACCAAAGTCCCACAGAATTGCATGTGAAACAAGAAAAAGCCAGAATTACATGGGAAACGCAGAAAAGTCACTTTTAATAGTTTTGTGCATTACAGCCAAACTAAGTGAGGGAGCAACACCAAACCACTCTATAATGTACAAGTCGCCGCTGTGAAGCTTCCTGAGGTGGAAACTGGCAGATAGGTGCTTCTGGAAGAGATTGGCAGCTTGTGTGAAAAAGCTTGTTTTCTCAGCCTGAGAAGCTCATTTGGCACACTTAGGTGGAAAAACACCAAAGTCCCACAGAATTGCATGTGAAACAAGAAACAGCCAGAATTACATGGGAAACGCAAAAAGTCACTTTTAATAGTTTTGTGCACTACAGCCAAACTAAGTGAGAGAGCCACACCAAGCCACTTCATCCATCACTTCAAGTATGCCACTGTGAAACTTTGCAAGTCCAGAATGAATTATTCTGTGGTCATGTGTGCCCTCTTTTGTCGAAAAAGCGTAACTGCATTTTGAACACAGAAAAAAAAACACTCTGTAATGTACAAGTCGCCGCTGTGAAGCTTCCTGAGGTGGAAACTGGCACATAGGTGCTTCTGGAAGAGAATGGCAGCTTGTGTGAAAAACCTTGTTTTCTCAGACTGAGAAGCTCATTCGGCACACTTAGGTGGAAAAACACCAAAGTCCCACAGAATTGGATGTGAAACAAGAAAAAGCCAGAATTACATGGGAAATGCAAAAAGTCACTTTTAATAGTTTTGTGCATTACAGCCAAACTAAGTGAGGGAGCAACACCACACCACTCTCTAATGTACAAGTCGCCGCTGTGAAGCTTCCTGAGGTGGAAACTGGCAGATAGGTGCTTCTGGAAGAGAATGGCAGCTTGTGTGAAAAAGCTTGTTTTCTCAGACTGAGAAGCTCATTCGGCACACTTAGGTGGAAAAACACCAAAGTCCCACAGAATTGCATGTGAAACAAGAAAAAGCCAGAATTACATGGGAAACGCAGAAAAGTCACTTTTAATAGTTTTGTGCATTACAGCCAAACTAAGTGAGGGAGCAACACCAAACCACTCTATAATGTACAAGTCGCCGCTGTGAAGCTTCCTGAGGTGGAAACTGGCAGATAGGTGCTTCTGGAAGAGATTGTCAGCTTGTGTGAAAAAGCTTGTTTTCTCAGCCTGAGAAGCTCATTTGGCACACTTAGGTGGAAAAACACCAAAGTCCCACAGAATTGCATGTGAAACAAGAAACAGCCAGAATTACATGGGAAACGCAAAAAAGTCACTTTTAATAGTTTTGTGCATTACAGCCAAACTAAGTGAGAGAGCCACACCAAGCCACTTCATCCATCACTTCAAGTATGCCACTGTGAAGCTTTGCAAGTCCAGGATGAATTATTCTGTGGTCAAGTGTGCCCTCTTTTGTCGAAAAAGCGTAACTGCATTTTGAACACAGAAAAAAAAAACACTCTGTAATGTACAAGTCGCCGCTGTGAAGCTTCCTGAGGTGGAAACTGGCACATAGGTGCTTCTGGAAGAGAATGGCAGCTTGTGTGAAAAAGCTTGTTTTCTCAGACTGAGAAGCTCATTCGGCACACTTAGGTGGAAAAACACCAAAGTCCCACAGAATTGCATGTGAAACAAGAAAAAGCCAGAATTACATGGGAAATGCAAAAAAGTCACTTTTAATAGTTTTGTGCATTACAGCCAAACTAAGTGAGGGAGCAACACCACACCACTCTATTATGTACAAGTCGCCGCTGTGAAGCTTCCTGAGGTGGAAACTGGCAGATAGGTGCTTCTGGAAGAGAATGGTAGCTTGTGTGAAAAAGCTTGTTTTCTCAGACTGAGAAGCTCATTCGGCACACTTAGGTGGAAAAACACCAAAGTCCCACAGAATTGCATGTGAAACAAGAAAAAGCCAGAATTACATGGGAAACGCAGAAAAGTCACTTTTAATAGTTTTGTGCATTACACCCAAACTAAGTGAGGGAGCAACACCACACCACTCTATAATGTACAGTCGCCGCTGTGAAGCTTCCTGAGGTGGAAACTGGCAGATAGGTGCTTCTGGAAGAGAATGGAAGCTTGTGTGAAAAAAGCTTGTTTTCTCAGACTGAGAAGCTCATTCGGCACACTTAGGTGGAAAAACACCAAAGTCCCACAGAATTGCATGTGAAACAAGAAAAAGCCAGAATTACATGGGAAACGCAGAAAAGTCACTTTTAATAGTCTTGTGCATTACAGCCAAACTAAGTGACAGAGCCACACAAATCCACTCTATAACGTACAAGTCGCCGCTGTGAGGCTTCCTGAGGTGGAAACTGGCACATAGGTGCTTCTGGAAGAGAATGGCAGCTTGTGTGAAAAAGCTTGTTTTCTCAGCCTGAGAAGCACATTCGGCACACTTAGGTGGAAAAACACCAAAGTCCCACAGAATTGCATGTGAAACAAGAAAAAGCCAGAATTACATGGGAAACGCAGAAAAGTCACTTTTAATAGTTTTGTGCATTACAGCCAAACTAAGTGACAGAGCCACACCAATCCACTCTATAATGTACAAGTCGCCGCTGTGAGGCTTCCTGAGGTGGAAACTGGCACATAGGTGCTTCTGGAAGAGAATGGCAGCTTGTGTGAAAAAGCTTGTTTTCTCAGCCTGAGAAGCTCATTCGGCACACTTAGGTGGAAAAACACCAAAGTCCCACAGAATTGCATGTGAAACAAGAAAAAGCCAGAATTACATGGGAAACGCAGAAAAGTCACTTTTAATAGTTTTGTGCATTACAGCCAAACTAAGTGACAGAGCCACACAAAACCACTCTATAATGTACAAGTCGCCGCTGTGAGGCTTCCTGAGGTGGAAACTGGCACATAGGTGCTTCTGGAAGAGAATGGCAGCTTGTGTGAAAAAGCTTGTTTTCTCAGCCTGAGAAGCTCATTCGGCACACTTAGGTGGAAAAACACCAAAGTCCCACAGAATTGCATGTGAAACAAGAAAAAGCCAGAATTACATGGGAAACGCAGAAAAGTCACTTTTAATAGTTTTGTGCATTACAGCCAAACTAAGTGACAGAGCCACACAAAACCACTCTATAATGTACAAGTCGCCGCTGTGAGGCTTCCTGGGGTGGAAACTGGCACATAGGTGCTTCTGGAAGAGAATGGCAGCTTGTGTGAAAAAGCTTGTTTTCTCAGCCTGAGAAGCTCATTCGGCACACTTAGGTGGAAAAACACCAAAGTCCCACAGAATTGCATGTGAAACAAGAAAAAGCCAGAATTACATGGGAAACGCAGAAAAGTCACTTTTAATAGTTTTGTGCATTACAGCCAAACTAAGTGACAGAGCCACACAAAACCACTCTATAATGTACAAGTCGCCGCTGTGAGGCTTCCTGGGGTGGAAACTGGCACATAGGTGCTTCTGGAAGAGAATGGCAGCTTGTGTGAAAAAGCTTGTTTTCTCAGCCTGAGAAGCTCATTCGGCACACTTAGGTGGAAAAACACCAAAGTCCCAAAGAATTGCATGTGAAACAAGAAAAAGCCAGAATTACATGGGAAACGCAGAAAAGTCACTTTTAATAGTTTTGTGCATTACAGCCAAACTAAGTGACAGAGCCACACAAAACCAGTCTATAATGTACAAGTCGCCGCTGTGAGGCTTCCTGGGGTGGAAACTGGCACATAGGTGCTTCTGGAAGAGAATGGCAGCTTGTGTGAAAAAGCTTGTTTTCTCAGCCTGAGAAGCTCATTCGGCACACTTAGGTGGAAAAACACCAAAGTCCCACAGAATTGCATGTGAAACAAGAAAAAGCCAGAATTACATGGGAAACGCAGAAAGTCACTTTTAATAGTTTTGTGCATTACAGCAAAACTAAGTGACAGAGCCACACAAAACCACTCTATAATGTACAAGTCGCCGCTGTGAGGCTTCCTGACGTGGAAACTGGCACATAGGTGCTTCTGGAAGAGAATGGCAGCTTGTGTGAAAAAGCTTGTTTTCTCAGCCTGAGAAGCTCATTCGGAACACTTAGGTGGAAAAACACCAAAGTCCCACAGAATTGCATGTGAAACAAGAAAAAGCCAGAATTACATGGGAAACGCAGAAAAGTCACTTTTAATAGTTTTGTGCATTACAGCCAAACTAAGTGACAGAGCTACACAAATCCACTCTATAATGTACAAGTCGCCGCTGTGAGGCTTCCTGAGGTGGAAACTGGCACATAGGTGCTTCTGGAAGAGAATGGCAGCTTGTGTGAAAAAGCTTGTTTTCTCAGCCTGAGAAGCTCATTCGGCACACTTAGGTGGAAAAACACCAAAGTCCCACAGAATTGCATGTGAAACAAGAAAAAGCCAGAATTACATGGGAAACGCAGAAAAGTCACTTTTAATAGTTTTGTGCATTACAGCCAAACTAAGTCACAGAGCTACACAAATCCACTCTATAATGTACAAGTCGCCGCTGTGAGGCTTCCTGAGGTGGAAACTGGCACATAGGTGCTTCTGGAGAGAATGGCAGCTTGTGTGAAAAGCTTGTTTTCTCAGCCTGAGAAACTCATTCGGCACACTTAGGTGGAAAAACACCAAAGTCCCACAGAATTGCATGTGAAACAAGAAAAAGCCAGAATTACATGGGAAACGCAGAAAAGTCACTTTTAATAGTTTTGTGCATTACAGCCAAACTAAGTGACAGAGCCACACAAAACCACTCTATAATGTACAAGTCGCCGCTGTGAGGCTTCCTGAGGTGGAAACTGGCACATAGGTGCTTCTGGAAGAGAATGGCAGCTTGTGTGAAAAAGCTTGTTTTCTCAGCCTGAGAAGCTCATTCGGCACACTTAGGTGGAAAAACACCAAAGTCCCACAGAATTGCATGTGAAACAAGAAAAAGCCAGAATTACATGGGAAACGCAGAAAAGTCACTTTTAATAGTTTTGTGCATTACAGCCAAACTAAGTGACAGAGCCACACAAAACCACTCTATAATGTACAAGTCGCCGCTGTGAGGCTTCCTGGGGTGGAAACTGGCACATAGGTGCTTCTGGAAGAGAATGGCAGCTTGTGTGAAAAAGCTTGTTTTCTCAGCCTGAGAAGCTCATTCGGCACACTTAGGTGGAAAAACACCAAAGTCCCACAGAATTGCATGTGAAACAAGAAAAAGCCAGAATTACATGGGAAACGCAGAAAAGTCACTTTTAATAGTTTTGTGCATTACAGCCAAACTAAGTGACAGAGCCACACAAAACCACTCTATAATGTACAAGTCGCCGCTGTGAGGCTTCCTGGGGTGGAAACTGGCACATAGGTGCTTCTGGAAGAGAATGGCAGCTTGTGTGAAAAAGCTTGTTTTCTCAGCCTGAGAAGCTCATTCGGCACACTTAGGTGGAAAAAACACCAAAGTCCCAAAGAATTGCATGTGAAACAAGAAAAAGCCAGAATTACATGGGAAACGCAGAAAAGTCACTTTTAATAGTTTTGTGCATTACAGCCAAACTAAGTGACAGAGCCACACAAAACCAGTCTATAATGTACAAGTCGCCGCTGTGAGGCTTCCTGGGGGTGGAAACTGGCACATAGGTGCTTCTGGAAGAGAATGGCAGCTTGTGTGAAAAAGCTTGTTTTCTCAGCCTGAGAAGCTCATTCGGCACACTTAGGTGGAAAAACACCAAAGTCCCACAGAATTGCATGTGAAACAAGAAAAAGCCAGAATTACATGGGAAACGCAGAAAAGTCACTTTTAATAGTTTTGTGCATTACAGCGAAACTAAGTGACAGAGCCACACAAAACCACTCTATAATGTACAAGTCGCCGCTGTGAGGCTTCCTGACGTGGAAACTGGCACATAGGTGCTTCTGGAAGAGAATGGCAGCTTGTGTGAAAAAGCTTGTTTTCTCAGCCTGAGAAGCTCATTCGGAAACACTTAGGTGGAAAAACACCAAAGTCCCACAGAATTGCATGTGAAACAAGAAAAAGCCAGAATTACATGGGAAACGCAGAAAAGTCACTTTTAATAGTTTTGTGCATTACAGCCAAACTAAGTGACAGAGCTACACAAATCCACTCTATAATGTACAAGTCGCCGCTGTGAGGCTTCCTGAGGTGGAAACTGGCACATAGGTGCTTCTGGAAGAGAATGGCAGCTTGTGTGAAAAAGCTTGTTTTCTCAGCCTGAGAAGCTCATTCGGCACACTTAGGTGGAAAAACACCAAAGTCCCACAGAATTGCATGTGAAACAAGAAAAAGCCAGAATTACATGGGAAACGCAGAAAAGTCACTTTTAATAGTTTTGTGCATTACAGCCAAACTAAGTGACAGAGCCACACAAATCCACCCTATAATGTACAAGTCGCCGCTGTGAGGCTTCCTGAGGTGGAAACTGGCACATAGGTGCTTCTGGAAGAGAATGGCAGCTTGTGTGAAAAAGCTTGTTTTCTCAGCCTGAGAAACTCATTCGGCACACTTAGGTGGAAAAACACCAAAGTCCCACAGAATTGCATGTGAAACAAGAAAAAGCCAGAATTACATGGGAAACGCAGAAAAGTCACTTTTAGTAGTTTTGTGCATTACAGCCAAACTAAGTGACAGAGCCACACAAAACCACTCTATAATGTACAAGTCACCGCTGTGAGGCTTCCTGAGGTGGAAACTGGCACATAGGTGCTTCTGGAAGAGAATGGCAGCTTGTGTGAAAAAGCTTGTTTTCTCAGCCTGAGAAGCTCATTCGGAACACTTAGGTGGAAAAACACCAAAGTCCCACAGAATTTCATGTGAAACAAGAAAAAGCCAGAATTACATGGGAAATGCAGAAAAGTCACTTTTAATAGTTTTGTGCATTACAGCCAAACTAAGTGAGGGAGCAACACCACACCACTCTATAATGTACAAGTCGCCGCTGTGAAGCTTCCTGAGGTGGAAACTGGCAGATAGGTGCTTCTGGAAGAGAATGGCAGCTTGTGTGAAAAAGCTTGTTTTCTCAGCCTGAGAAGCTCATTCAGCACACTTAGGTGGAAAAACACCAAAGTCCCACAGAATTGCATGAAACAAGAAAAAGCCAGAATTACATGGGAAACGCAGAAAAGTCACTTTTAATAGTTTTGTGCATTACAGCCAAACTAAGTGAGGGAGCAACACCAAACCACTCTATAATGTACAAGTCGCCGCTGTGAAGCTTCCCTGAGGTGGAAACTGGCAGATAGGTGCTTCTGGGAAGAGATTGGCAGCTTGTGTGAAAAAGCTTGTTTTCTCAGCCTGAGAAGCTCATTTGGCACACTTAGGTGGAAAAACACCAAAGTCCCACAGAATTGCATGTGAAACAAGAAACAGCCAGAATTACATGGGAAACGCAAAAAAAGTCACTTTTAATAGTTTTGTGCATTACAGCCAAACTAAGTGAGAGAGCCACACCAAGCCACTTCATCCATCACTTCAAGTATGCCACTGTGAAGCTTTGCAAGTCCAGGATGAATTATTCTGTGGTCAAGTGTGCCCTTGTCGAGAAGGTACAACTGCATTTTGAACACAGAAAAAAAAAAAACTCTGTAATGTACAAGTTACCGCTGGAAGCTTCCTGAGGTGGAAACTGGCACATAGGTGCTTCTGGAAGAGAATGGCAGCTTGTGTGAAAAAGCTTGTTTTCTCAGCCTGAGAAGCTCATTCGGCACACTTAGGTGGAAAAACACCAAAGTCCCACAGAATTGCATGTGAAACAAGAAAAAGCCAGAATTACATGGGAAACGCAGAAAAGTCACTTTTAATAGTTTTGTGCATTACAGCCAAACTAAGTGACAGAGCCACACAAAAACCACTCTATAATGTACAAGTCGCCGCTGTGAGGCTTCCTGGGGTGGAAACTGGCACATAGGTGCTTCTGGAAGAGAATGGCAGCTAGTGTGAAAAAGCTTGTTTTCCAGCCTGAGAAGCTCATTCGGCACACTTAGGTGGAAAAACACCAAAGTCCCACAGAATTGCATGTGAAACAAGAAAAAGCCAGAATTACATGGGAAACGCAGAAAAGTCACTTTTAATAGTTTTGTGCATTACAGCAAAACTAAGTGACAGAGCCACACCAAACCACTCTATAATGTACAAGTCGCCGCTGTGAGGCTTCCTGACGTGGAAACTGGCACATAGGTGCTTCTGGAAGAAAATGGCAGCTTGTGTGAAAAGCTTGTTTTCTCAGCCTGAGAAGCTCCATTCGGCACACTTAGGTGGAAAAACACCAAAGTCCCACAGAATTGCATGTGAAACAAGAAAAAGCCAGAATTACATGGGAAACGCAGAAAAGTCACTTTTAATAGTTTTGTGCATTACAGCCAAACTAAGTGACAGAGCCACACAAAACCACTCTATAATGTACAAGTCGCCGCTGTGAGGCTTCCTGAGGTGGAAACTGGCACATAGGTGCTTCTGGAAGAGAATGGCAGCTTGTGTGAAAAAGCTTGTTTTCTCAGCCTGAGAAGCTCATTCGGAACACTTAGGTGGAAAAACACCAAAGTCCCACAGAATTGCATGTGAAACAAGAAAAAGCCAGAATTACATGGGAAACGCAGAAAAGTCACTTTTAATAGTTTTGTGCATTACAGCCAAACTAAGTGACAGAGCTACACAAATCCACTCTATAATGTACAAGTCGCCACTGTGAGGCTTCCTGAGGTGGAAACTGGCACATAGGTGCTTCTGGAAGAGAATGGCAGCTTGTGTGAAAAAGCTTGTTTTCTCAGCCTGAGAAGCTCATTCGGCACACTTAGGTGGAAAAACACCAAAGTCCCACAGAATTGCATGTTAAACAAGAAAAAGCCAGAATTACATGGGAAACGCAGAAAAGTCACTTTTAATAGTTTTGTGCGTTACAGCCAAACTAAGTGACAGAGCTACACAAACCACTCTATAATGTACAAGTCGCCGCTGTGAGGCTTCCCTAGGTGGAAACTGGCACATAGGTGCTTCTGGAAGAGAATGGCAGCTTGTGTGAAAAAGCTTGTTTTCTCAGCCTGAGAAGCTCATTCGGTACACTTAGGTGGAAAAACACCAAAGTCCCACAGAATTGCATGTGAAACAAGAAAAAGCCAGAATTACATGGGAAACGCAGAAAAGTCACTTTTAATAGTCTTGTGCATTACAGCCAAACTAAGTGACAGAGCCACACAAATCCACTTCTATAATGTACAAGTCGCCGTGTGAAGCTTCCTGAGGTGGAAACTGGCACATAGGTGTTTCTGGAAGAGAATGGCAGCTGGTGTGAAAAAGCTTGTTTTCTCAGCCTGAGAAGCTCATTCGGCACACTTAGGTGGAAAAACACCAAAGTCCCACAGAATTGCATGTGAAACAAGAAAAAGCCAGAATTACATGGGAAACGCAGAAAAGTCACTTTCAATAGTTTTGTGCATTACAGCCAAACTAAGTGACAGAGCCACACAAAACCACTCTATAACTGTACAAGTCGCCGCTGTGAGGCTTCCTGGGGTGGAAACTGGCACATAGGTGCTTCTGGAAGAGAATGGCAGCTTGTGTGAAAAGCTTGTTTTCTCAGCCTGAGAAGCTCATTCGACACACTGTAGGTGGAAAAACACCAAAGTCCCACAGAATTGCATGTGAAACAAGAAAAAAGCCAGAATTACATGGGAAACGCAGAAAAGTCACTTTTAATAGTTTTGTGCATTACAGCAAAACTAAGTGACAGAGCCACAAAAACCACTCTATAATGTACAAGTCGCCGCTGTGAGGCTTCCTGACGTGGAAACTGGCACATAGGTGCTTCTGGAAGAGAATGGCAGCTTGTGAAAAAGCTTGTTTTCTCAGCCTGAGAGCTCCTTCGGCACACTTAGGTGGAAAAACACCAAAGTCCCACAGAATTGCATGTGAAACAAGAAAAAGCCAGAATTACATGGGAAACGCAGAAAAGTCACTTTTAATAGTTTTGTGCATTACAGCCAAACTAAGTGACAGAGCCACACAAACCACTCTATAATGTACAAGTCGCCGCTGTGAGGCTTCCTGAGGTGGAAACTGGCAATAGGTGCTTCTGGAAGAGAATAGCAGCTTGTGTGAAAAAGCTTGTTTTCAGCCTGAGAAGCTCATTCGGAACACTTAGGTGGAAAAACACCAAAGTCCCACAGAATTGCATGTGAAACAAGAAAAAGCCAGAATTACATGGAAAACGCAGAAAGTCACTTTTAATAGTTTGTGCATTACAGCCAAACTAAGTGACAGAGCTACACAAATCCACTCTATAATGTACAAGTCGCGCTGTGAGGCTTCCTGAGGTGAAACTGGCACATAGGTGCTTCTGGAAGAGAATGGCAGCTTGTATGAAAAGGCTGTTTTCTCAGCCTGAGAAGCTCATTCGGCACACTTAGGTGGAAAAACACCAAAGTCCCACAGAATTGCATATGAAACAAGAAAAGCCAGAATTACATGGGAAACGCAGAAAAGTCACTTTAATAGTTTGTGCATTACAGCCAAACTAAGTGACAGAGCTACACAAATCCACTCTATAATGTACAGAGTCGCCGCTGTGAGGCTTCCTGAGGTGGAAACTGGCACATAGGTGCTTCTGGAAGAGAATGGCAGCTTGTGTGAAAAGCTTGTTTTCTCAGCCTGAGAAGCTCATTCGGAACACTCAGGTGGAAAAACACCAAAGTCCCACAGAATTGCATGGAAACAAGAAAAAGCCAGAATTACATGGGAAACGCAGAAAAGTCACTTTTAATAGTCTTGTGCATTACAGCCAAACTAAGTGACAGAGCCACTAATCCACTCTATAATGTACAAGTCGCCGCTGGAAGCTTCCTGAGGTGGAAACTGGCACACAGGTGTTTCTGGAAGAGAATGGCAGCTAGTGTGAAAGAAGCTTGTTTTCTCAGCCTGAGAAGCTCATTCGGCACACTTAGGTGGAAAAACACCAAAGTCCCACAGAATTGCATGTGAAACAAGAAAAAAAGCCAGAATTACATGGGAAACGCAGAAAAGTCACTTTTAATAGTTTTCTGCATTACAGCCAAATAAGTGACAGAGCTACACAAATCCACTCTATAATGTACAAGTCGCCGCTGTGAGGCTTCCTGAGGTGGAAACTGGCACATAGGTGCTTCTGGAAGAGAATGGCAGCTTGTGAAAAAGCTTGTTTTCTCTAAGCCTGAGAAGCTCATTCGGCACACTTAGGTGGAAAAACACCAAAGTTCCACAGAATTGCATGTGAAACAAGAAAAAGCCAGAATTACATGGGAAACGCAGAAAAGTCACTTTTAATAGTTTTGTGCATTACAGCCAAACCCAAGTGACAGAGCTACACAAATCCACTCCATACTGTACAAGTCGCCGCTATGAGGCTTCCTGAGGTGGAAACTGGCACATAGGTGCTTCTGGAAGAGAGATGGCAGCTTGTGTGAAAAAGCTTGTTTTCTCAGACTGAGAAGCTCATTCGGCACACTTAGGTGGAAAAACACCAAAGTCCCACAGAATTGCATTGAAACAAGAAAAGCCAGAATTACATGGAAAACGCAGAAAAGTCACTTTTAATAGTTTTGTGCATTACAGCCAAACTAAGTGAGGGAGCAACACCAAACCACTCTATAATGTACAAGTCGGCGCTCAGAAGCTTCCTCGAGGTGGAAACTGGCA